>NC_134569.1:147854066-147911566 GCF_050947875.1 Dermacentor variabilis | reverse complement strand
TGTGACGACGTCAAGGAACGACACAGTAAAGGAGATATCGCTACAGTGCTTAATTTGTGCTTCTTTTTTTGCTTTTATGCTAGGAAGTTTCCTGTGGCTTAACTTGAAGAACCAAGGGTCCTTTGAGCATGCATTTATCTCTCGGCACTGAGGTTGAGTCTCGATTTGGGATTTAATGAAACCCCGGGTTTTAAACGCGTCTTTAGCAGCAGGGCTCCATAGCCGCTGTGATAGTGCAGCGGGTTGTGCGTCCGTGAAGTCAAACCACCAAAGCTCGCTTTACTCTGCAGGCTCGCCGATGACTCACCGACGAACGCGAACCCTTCTTGCGAGCCCTTGGACTCCTTGACCCTCCGCACACCTTCCTCAAATTTCGTGGGCATGCCGGAATAATCCATGGTCCACCAGATCTTCGTATATTTCTCACTCACTGGATAGTCCCACACTGCCAGTTTCGCGCGCTCTTCGTCGCTCAAGGTGTCGTCCAAGGACATCTTCTTCCAGATGCTGAAAAATCAAACTTAGGGTAAAGAACAAGACGTGCAACGCGGCGAAGGTGAAGTGGTGCAGCACGCTTGATTTTAGGTTAACTTGGCCCACTTGTACTCACATTGTCGCTATCCGGGCCACTAAATTCACTTTCTTTTTGATTCGGACATTTCGGCAAATGCTCACGAAAAGAGGCAAAAGGAGGCTGTCTTCTAGACTAGGGCTACTTGCTATACTTCGTATAGGTAAAACGCATGAGAACTCGAAACAAAACACTATAGTTTGTACAGAGATTTGGTATGTCATCATAAACAACAACAAAAACACGCGCGCAGAAAACATTTCTTTTTGATAGTCAGGCTTACTGCTATAGAGACACAGAAGTACGCACGAAGCCTGCGAAGTTCATACAGCAATGTGTGTCAAACAACACGACGTATTTACAAAAGAGCAAGCAATCAGCGAATAGGGTGACATCTGCGCAAATTTGGTCTGATACATTTGTACTAATGTGAACCAACAAATCAGAAAAAAGCAAGCCTGCTTGTTTTACTTGTAGTACGCAATCTGAGGTAGAATAGCATATACCTGACCATTAGTATTCGTTATTGTTGTGCGGTCATTCTGATGCAGCTAATTGTGGCTCCCAGTCAGTGGCGTCGCACGTGGGCGCAAGGAGGCCCTGCAAACACACTGGCAGCCAATTGTAATTTGCTAAGGCAAAATAACCAATTAATTCCACTTCTACCTGTCATAGTGAGTCTACCTACACTGACATTCGATGCTGCGTGGAGTTGCATTCAGTTACTTTAATTGAATGGAGGAAGAGGTCAAGAAAGTTGGACACTAACTACAGGGTAATTGAGAGTGTAAATAGACAACCAGGACTCATCAAAAGAAAGTGAGAGAAACATAAACAGGGATCTGGATGCAAAGAATCGAAAACAAACAAACACCATGGAGATTTACAAGAATGGGAAGAAAGAAATTCGAAGGAAAAATCTGTACGATGACATATAAGGCAGTGGTTTGCTATCTGAGACTCGAGTTGGTTGCCTAAGGGCAAAAACATACCGGAAAGATGACGCAGGTGTCTGCTGCAGCGAAATTCCGGAGACCACTGGGCATGTCTTAATGAAAGGCCAAGGGATTCACCCGGTGAGACCCGTAGGTTACATACACATTACAGAAGCGCTTGGTAATGAACGGACGGAAGCATCAACTGGTCTGTGGTCGAGATAAGCAAGAGGCGTTTAGAGTATTGGTGCGAAAAAAAAGCAGGGACACATTGATATGACCGAACCCGTTACATGTATAGGTAGCGGAACAAGGTAGGTAGAAACGTTTTGAACATGAACATGAATGAACTTTATTTAAAGCAGTGACTCGTCAGTTGAGGTGGGAGGGTCGATCCCTTATTCCAGGAACCCTCTGGCTTAGATCGCCCTCCGGGCCCGGGCGACGAGCTCGCGCTGGTGGACCAGGTCCGTCTCGGAGATCGCAGCCTCCCACGTTTCAGCGAGGAGGTTTGGGTCTGCGTCTGCTGCTACTAGTTGTGTCGCTGCGATGCTTGCTCGGACGGTCTTGCATTGCAGTAGGAGATGAGCCAGGGTGTCTGGCACGTTGCAGTGTGGACAGGTGTAGCTGTACAGCGTCGGGTGGAAATGATGCAGTAAGCTTCTGTAGGTAAAGGTATTGCTCTGGAGTCGCCTGTAGTCGGTGCCTTCGTTTCTCGTTAGTTTTGGATGTGGTAGAGGGTACACCCTGCGTCCAAGCCGATAGTGCTGCAGTAGTGCTTGGTAAGTTACCGGTATTGTTTCCGTTTGCTCCGCTGATTTGGGTGGGGGAGACATGTCTAGAATCTAGTGCGGGGAGGCCCGCTTGACGCTTGTACGGGCCGCGGTGTGTGCCGCTCCATTCCCTTCGAGTCCCTCGTGTCCCGGAACCCACATGATGCAGGCGTAGAGGGGGAGTAGTGTCGCCACGTTTCAGCATGTTGATCGCTTTGATGGAGATCCTGCCCTTCATGTAGTTGCGCGCCCCTGTTTGAGAGTCGGTGAAGACCACTATGGCGTCCTCGCTTGTGTGGGTGGCGAGTGCTATAGCGGCCTCCTCAGCTGTGTCTGCGCGTTTGGCGAGAATTGTCGCCAACGCCAGTGTCGTCCCCCTGTAGTCTGTGACGCTGATGGCGAAGGCGTTTCGGCCCGGATACTTGACTGTGTCCACATAGCACGCCTGCGGGTCGTTACGGTGCTAGTGTCCGAAGGCGTTCACCCTGGCGAGCCGTCTACCTCGATGGTGTCCTGGATGCAAGTTCCGAGGGATCTGATAAACTTGCAGACATTCTCGGAGCTTCGACTTGATCTTTTCCTTACGTTCGCCATCGAGTACTAGGTTGGTTACGTATCCTGTGCGTTGGAGGACTGCTCGGCCTGGGGTTGTGAGCTTGAATCTCTCGATCTGGCTGATTAGGTGTGCTTCCGCGAGTTCTTCCCAGGAGTTGTGTACTCCCATTCGAAGCAATTGGTCAGTTAAGGCGGTTGTCGGCCGTCCTAGGGCGAGCTTCGTGGCCTTCCGTATTAGGAGGTTTAGCTTTTGTTTTTCGGCTGTCTTCAGGTTGTGGTAAGGAGTTCCGTATGTAATGCGGCTGTAAAGGAGGGCTTGTACCATTCGCAAGGTGTCGTGCTCTTTGAGGCCATTGCGGCGATTGGCCACCCGTCATATGGACCCGTCGTATGGACTGTGTATATGGACTCCGAGGATTCGAAATGAGTAGACCTTCGGTATCGGGACTCCCTGAAGGAGGACTTGTGGGTCCGGTGGGTCGTGGTTTTGGGGCTGGTCCCGGGTGCGTGCCCCGACTACTAAGAGCTTGGATTTATCCGGGGCACAGTGAAGGCCGCAGGTGTGGAGGTATCGTTCGATGATGTTGACCGCCTCCTGAAGACGGGCCTCCTGTTCGCCCGTGCTCGCACCTCTCGCCCACAGCGTGATATCATCTGCATATAGAGCATGGAATATCCCTGGGACAGCGTCTAGGAGGCGGGGAAGTTTGAGGAGGGCCACGTTGAAGAGGAGTGGCGAGACTACCGGACCTTGTGGCGTGCCCCTGTTAGGTAGGTGAAATGTCTTGCTCCGGAGGTTGCCAATCCCCATCGTGGCCGTACGGTTGGTAAGGAAAGCGCGCACGTAGGAGTACGTTTTGGCACCACAGCCGATATCTTCCAGGTTACGGAGAATGGCTTAATGGCTCGCGCTATCAAAGGCGTCCTTTACGTCTACAGCTAGAACGGAATACTTGCTGTGTTTGCTCAAACGGTCAAGAATATCTTCGTTTAGTCGGAAGAGGACGTCCTGCTTGAAGAGCATCTGGCGGAAGCCAAACATGGTGTGCGGATAGCGATCGTTTTCCTCGAGATGTGTGGTGAGCCGCTCGTTGACCATGTGTTCAAACAGTTTCTTGGCGCAGGACGTAAGGGAGATGGGGCGGGGATTTGCGATGGAAATGGGTTTGTTTGGTTTGGGTACCATGGTTACCTCCGAGTGAATCCAGGCTGTTGGTAGCTCGCCCTTAATCCAGCAGTCGTTATAGTACCGAAGGAGAGCCGTCAACGCCCGAGGGGGTAGCTGTCGAAGGTGCTTGTTGGTGACTCTGTCTATGCCCAGGCTCGTATTGCGCGTTAGCCTAGCGAGGGCTGCCTGTAACTCTGCCTATCTGAGAGGCCGATCTAGCTCTTCGTTCGGTGCTCCTTGGTACTCCCTGGGGTGGAAAGGTTGGTGGCAGTGGTTTGCGGGTTAGCTGAGCCGTGTAGCTTCGTATGAAGTCCTTGGAGTAGCTGATACTCTGTGCCGCCGTAGTTGTGGATTAGTCGGTAAATTGTATGTCCTTGTTGGGTTTTGGTGGAGGTGTCTGCGACCAAGGCTCGAAGTGTATGCCAAATCGTCTTTGTGCTGAGGGTCCCTTGCAGTTGGTCGCAGAAGGATCGCCAGTTCTGACTCGCTAGCTGTTCAGCGTATTCCTGTGCCTACATGTTTAATAGGACAATTCGGCGCTGGAGCTTGCGGTTGAGCTTTTGGCGTCGCCATCGTTTGAGGAGCGATTGCCGAGCCTCGCATAAGTGCAGTAGGTGATGATCAACCGCCGGATGGTGCTCGTCTAGTTGAATCGTCCTGGTGTGGCCGTCAGCCGCAAATACGATACCGTTTTTGATGTCCGAAACGTTGTGAAGCTCATTCCTATACGCGTTCGAGTCAGTGAGTCTTGCCTTTCCTGTCTTGGGCCCGTGGTGAGATTGTTCAACCTCGATTTGAATTATGTGGTGATCGCTCCCCAGTTTTAAAGAAGCTAAAAGATATTAGAGAGGTATACAGGAAATGCTAGAATGAAGTGTACCTATAGCACACCTGAGTAAGTCAAGCAAGCTAGGTGACTATTTGTCACCGCTCCTTTTCAAAGGGGATGCCAAGAAATCATCATCATCATCATTAAAGAATGCTGCTCACTTGTAGAACCTGGTCTCGATGTCGGCCATGCGATGGAAGTAAGTCGTCGATGTCGGGTCCGTATGGGGCGCGTACTTAATCTTGTACTGCTTGGCGAGGTCGTCGAGGGACTCGATGGGCGAGTCGAGTCGGGACACGGTCAGGAAGGCGGCCAGGTTAGCCGTGTACGAGGCGATGATGATGAAGCCGAACAGCCACCAGGTGGCCGCCACCAGGCGTCCGGAAAGGTTGCGTGGTGCCTCCCCACCACCTGCGCGTTTGCGAGAGCCAGCGAAGGAACAGCTTTTTGCGCGCGAAGGCAGGACGCGGTACAAACACACAACGTTCCCCTGCATGCGACGCGAAACCGCCACTCGCAGCTGCAACTGTCAAGGTCATAGCTGCAATGTATACGTGTACCGATATCAGAGTCAGTACAACACTGGGCGAGTTTCGTTGCTTAATTACAATGCATAGTAAAGTATTGAAGTGCTGCTAATGTACACAAACAGTTTGTGATGCTGTAGAATTCATTTTGATTTAGTACAATTACTGTCTATGTATATTTGCTGAAACAGCCTCTCTTTTTCTTATATGCGTGTAGCAACCTCGGACTCAGTGCAATTTGTGTGGCATAACTACTCACATTACGATCCTCCCATGAACGTGGGTTTCATTGGCTCCGCCAGCGTAAAGTAGCCAAGGTGTAACGCTCACCAGAGGATACACAAAGCCTATTTCCGGCGGTATAACCCGAAGTGCAGCGTATGGCAAAGACACGCGAGTTACACCAAAGTGTCAATGAGCAATGCTTAAAGGTGGCGTCGTTATGTAGTCCGTGATCAGCCCTTGCTTTGCTGTTTGGGCTCTCACGTCCACCGTTAGCTGGTGCAAATAGATACCAAGTTCGCAAACGCGTGCAATAGCTTATGCAAGGTTTGTCAAACCCATGACAACTCTCGGCCGGGCCCTCGAACAAACTACTTGCGCAAAGAAATCAACTATTTTCTGTGGTCGAACTAATTTGGTCGCAGTCGCATCAACTTACACTATATGGCTAATTTCCTGTCTCATCGTTTCCACAGTGTGTTTAAAAAAAAGTATTTATAATCGCCGCCTACAAACGGCGTGCTCTCACTATGACGACTTCCATCGTCTGCAATGCTATGCTTTCCTACAGGTCTGTGGCGCTTGCCAGTTATATAGGAAAGACCATGAAATGTATGGTTTTAACGCGCCTGGAGTGATTTTTGGAGAAGCGTAATATACATCCAGACGCGATGACAGGTTCTCGAAAGGGTAGGTCGTCAATCGACTACGTCATTGACTTAGTAACGACTGCTGAACATCAGAAATGTCGCCGTCGATTGACGGCTGCTGTCTTTCTTGATATCATGGATGCTTTTGACAATGTTCTCCATGATTCAATTTTAAATGCCCTTGAAGAATAGGGCATTGGTGGCAGCCTGCATCATCCGGTAGCCAACTACCTTCAAACGAGAACAATATTCATGAAAACTCTAGACGGTGATAAAAGGAACCATCCCGCCTATCGTGGTGTGCCTCAATCAGGTGTACTGAACCCAACTTTATTTAATCGCTGAACTCGTCAAAGAACTCGCAGGTACAGTCTCGGTCCGCGGTGTACGCGGATAACACACGCAAGTACAAACGAAGCTACAGCGTGCTGTGTTAATAATGTCCATATACATAAACAGTCGTGGACTACAGCCCTCACCGACAAAGAGTGTTGCCATGGCGTTTATACGCAAGTCAATTGCCTGCTATCCCATTATTGTTGGTGGGTGGGTGTAGTGGGTTACCTTCGGTAACCCACTACAAGTTTCTCGAAGTCACAATCGACCATTACTTATCTTGGTCGAAGTACATCTCTGCATTAAGAAAAAGCTGGACAGGTTTACTCAAGTAATTCGACATATGTCTGGAAAATCGTGGGGGCAATCCAAATCATCTCTTCTGCAGCTCTACCAGGAACTTTTTGTTGGATACCAGTGCGCCTGTACTTTCTCGGATTAGTATATCAGCCGTGCGCGCACTTGAAGTGCTCAGGCTCGCGCACTAAAAACTTGCCTAGGACTACCACAATGTGCTTCTACTTGGGGCACTATTGCAAGGGCACGCGCGCGCCCAGCTCGAGGTTAGCTGCAACATGAGCCAGTGCGAGTGCATCTAAGGCTTCTCACTAGGCACAGGAATCACCTGCTGACAAACGTCACAAGCACATGGCCTGACACCGCCTACTCAGAAGCCGTGTTGTCTCAACAAGATCTACTGCCGTCGTACTACCCTCTGTATGACATACCGGATGTTCCACTCTGTACGATGGCAAAGCCAACGGTGAGACTCTTAATGCCCAGAATAACGAAGAAGTCTAAAATGCCGCTTGCTGGGCTGAAGCATTTGACGCTATCCGACATTGCTTACATGTGCGGATATACAGAACATGTTTTTGCAGATGGTTCTGTAACACAGATCTCTTCCGCGGCAGCTTACACGGTACCTGGAAAAAGGGGTCACGCAACGATTCAAGATAGGACACAAAGCATTGTCAACAGAAGCTGAGTTGACTGGCGTTCCAGAAGTGGTCCGCTGCATACTGCAACAAAGCCTTGAGAAAGGGACACTGTTCTGTGACTCAAAACCCGCACTGCAACTCATAAGCAATTACATCAATCACAGAACCGCACGCAGTCCTCTAGTTTATGACATCATGGCTCTGCTCGTTGAGGCGTCTAAAATCCGCGCATACCATCGTGCTGCAGTGGATTCCTAGCCATTGTGGAATAACTGGAAATGAACAGACTGGCGCGGAGGCAAAACAAAAGGCACGCACTGACGGAAAAATGATAAAACTTAATTTTTCCCGGTATGACGTCAACGCCTTGCTCCATAACTCCGTCAAAGCCTCTATGGCACGACAATGGGACAGCCCCGAACATCGGCATGAGCGCCTCCGAAGACTTGACGTTATTTGCGAATCCGGCTTCCAATTCGGTTGCGGAGAGGCCAGGAAACACTTATCTATCGATTACGGCTTGGTGTGGCGTACACTCGCTGATACTATCACAAGATTTAACGAGAATGAGACCCGGACTGTAACGTCTGTCACACTCCAGGGACAATAGCCCACAGACTTTGTGTGTGCGCTCAATATGCGGCTGAGCGAAGGACACTTAAGTCTAGTGTTGACTGCTTGGACTCCCGCCCCTTTCGGAAGAAAATATGTTAGGCGTGTGGGAAAGAGTTGACCATGCCCAACGCACCATAACATCACTCTTGAATTTTCTATGTGAGACTGGCTTAGACGGTCGTCTCTGGAACCTGTAACACGTGAAAGCATTGCGAAATGCGTTTCCGCGACAGCGTTCTGTGTGGACAAGATTGTTCCCTCGAGTATTGTGTATAAAGCACGCATCCGCGTACAGGACAACATGTAAGTAGTAGTTCATTGTACCGTATCATAATTACCTACCGCCTACCTTTCCCTGTATCTCCCACTTCGTCTTGCCCCTGTGAGGAATGGCAGGCTAGAGACACGCTCTTCAGGTCGACCTCTCCTCCTTTCTCTTCATTAAAATCTCCTCCTCCTCTTCCTCCTCCTCCATTGTCTGATCAAATAAACTGGGATGTCATACCTATTGTGCTCATGAGCTTGGAAATTCGCAAACATTCACCTCGGATTCAAATACGAGCAGCTCCGAGGATAATTCTTACGTAATCAGAAATCCCAGTCAGGGCTTTCTGGCTTCGCAGAAGTCATAAATATTTGCTGGACGTAGCCTACAAGTGCTAGTTCGATTCTAACTCAATCAAAAATATTGGTTTTCATTTTATTGGTACGAAAAAAGAGAGCAAAAGTTACTGGCGTAGAAGGCGGACTCCTCGGCACAAAATCTAAATACAATGAACTCAATTTTTCGAGTCGATGTTAGTGGAAAAGTACGTGTAGCCGTGATTGCGTGTATGAATATACTTAAAAGTGGTGTTGAGAACTTGTATACTAAAAAACTGCAGGATCTGTTATCGTGCTTTGTGGAGAGAGTTGGAAGACCGCAATGGTTTGTTGGCACTTTTCCAAAACCACAACAGTTGTTCCCAAGCTATGGCACATGGGATAGCTTGGGATGGAATAGACATTCCGTGCACTGACCCTGGGGTGTGAGCGATGTCATGCAGAACCAGAGGCATTCTTTCAGGTTAAAGTCTCGTTTCTCCTCGTCGTCCTTGTATTTCTCCTGGTTGCTTCGGTAGCTGTACGGGCTCAGCCGATCGTAAAGGTACATGAGGAAGCTGCGAGGAATGGGACACTCGTGTAGCAGCAATATTTCGCCGATTTCCAAACCGTGTAAGGTTATTGCTGTGAGACGAACATTCAATTGGCCTATCCAAAAATCTCGCGTTTCCAGAATATGAATGCGAATCCGACTGAGATGTAAAAGTTTACCAAATACTGTGACGAGGAGCGTCGCATCGTAAGTTCATAACGGATACCATCTTGTAGTAAACTTCATGCAGCCGAAAGCCGACATAGTATGCATACGCTGTATTAGGGAGCCTATTTATTCCAAAATGGCCCACGAGTGAAGTATTTTTATCGAAATAATAAACATAAACAAAGTTGATCTATATAAAGACCAATTAAAACCTCGATGATGTTCAGTCGAGCTATATAAGTTTATGCCAACGCATCGTTAGCAATGACACTGAAGGAGCGTTACAATCAAATAAAATTTTCCAAAGCTGCTAAAGCAGCATTTGCTTGCCTATATTAAAAACAATTAGCAGAGCAAACATGTTCACGGCCTATAGAAGTCTTCCAAGCATACGCTGATATTTTCGAAGCGCTTAGGAAGTCACAACGTCAAATGCAGAAAAACTATCTGACATGTCAAACGCTTTAATTGGCAAATAAAAGTAGTTCATGTTGCAGACCTATGTTTGACTGAGAGGTTCTAGCTCAGTATAGGACGTACATTATATTTAACAAAAACATTGAGATCAAATAGTGAATACGGTGTCATAGTTGGGCAATTACGCCTACCACACGCTGTCAAATGATAATAAGCCTCACTATTTTCTTTCTTGTTACTATATAATAGAATGGCTGCGTGTTTGTTCTGCGGTTTATTGAAAATGTAGCCAACCTTGTAAAAACGTATGCTGCGAGGATACATCCCCACACGTTTCCCTCGAGCACGGTGAGGAACTTGAAAAGCGACGATTTCACTTCGGGTTTCTTCATCAAGATGGACAAGCCCACCGGGTCGTAGTAGGGCACAGTGAAGTCCACCACCGTTTCGCGCTGTGCCATGACCGAAATTGGCCCCAGTGCGATGTCCGCGTTCTGCAACGTGCGTAGACAAGCAAACAGAGCATCTTTCTCTATTGAAAGAAAAAAAAAAGCAGCTTCTGTGGTCCTCATACGAAGGGACAGCCTTTAAAAAAACTAGCCGGTGGGTTTCTCAGACTGCTTGTACTTTTATTTAGGGAGAATAATGGTTTAAAGTAGGCTACATTGTAGGTACGATTTCTTCTGGAAAATCGGAATTTCTATTCGGCGGTTACTTTAACACTTTCATAACTACATTTCTTACGATCATGCTATATACAGTGACAGTGACACAGAATAGGCCGTGGATTGGGGTCGTTCCGGTCATAGAGCTTCCTACGATAATTACTTGAGGGAACTCTGGCGCTGCAATCGGTCAGCCACCATGGGAATTATGGGTAGTACATGGATTTGTCTTATCTTCGTGCTTGTGGATCCAGAAGTTCTTGTGGCTTTGTTCATTACGCTTTATCTGCTTTTATTATTCTAAATTTCAGAGCCATATATACTTTTATAAGTGCAGAAGTCTCTGCGAACACGTAAAATCGCTACTAATTTCAGCGGTTAAGCCTGTCGAGATGGCCAAATCGAAACACGCCATGCGTCTCAACGCACTGGCTTGCCCGTGAGAAATTGGCAAGGGCGTTCTATGCCGCTTGTCGATGCATGCGCCCGCGGCGTAATGGTTTCAATATTGGGACTCTGTGCAAGATGTCCTGTGTTCAAAGACTGCCGTCGGATAATTTAGTTAATGTTCAGTTAAGTATTGTTTTCGCGGTACTTTGTTGAAAATGACGAGTTTATCAAGTCGCGAAGCCGTTTGAAGACAGAAGGACGAAGCTTAGGCAAATTCTTGTACTATACCCATCATTCCCTTGCTGACTGAAGCGTCCCGCTTGAAGCACCCGTAGACACAAGCGCCAGAGTTCCCTCTAGTAATTGTATGAAACTCTCCACGGTTCTTGTGCTCTAGAACCGCACTGCTCATTATGTCTTCAAATACGCATATGGTTGCACAATGCATTAGGAATAAGAAGACAGCTCGTGGATATAACCTTACATTCACTCTGTGTCTCATAGACTTACGCTGGACAATAAGTTAGGAAAGATATGCGTTGCCGTGCGTAGAGAGAAATACCAGTCGAACAACAAGAAAAAGACCTGACAGGTGTTTTATCTGATGCATACCAAGTAAGTACGCATAATGCCATATGGGCATAGTGTTTAAGGTTCCTTCTAGCTGCGGTCGCTTACAGACAGGGCAGTGCATCAGTAACTTATTACATGAGCATAAACGTTTGTTGACCGGTGGAACACCATCTAACATTTTGTTACACTGTCGCGATAGCAAGTGTACTCCGAAATTTGCATTCTAGTATACGTTCAGTTCAGACATAAGAAGGAACTGCGCTTATGGTCGAGGCATGAGATGTTCTTGCGCTCAGTATCCGTGCACTTGAACTTATTTGGTCTATTATTAGACGCTACCAGCAAACGCGTGTCATAGATTTTGTCGAATAAATTTTTTATTTTTTGGTAGCACAGCAATGGTCTCGACATCTCGATGTGTCGACGTACAGAGACGTTTCGACAAGTCCCCTTGCCAAAACGTTGAATCCGGATACATATTTCCCATCGATATTGTTCATTTCTTGGGACCTATCATGGTCGTAGGTTCCATCTCATTGAAGATAATTTTTGCCCACATAGAGATGTCCCTGGAGCCAGTGTTTCGACAAGAGAGCTTGTAAAAGACAAGCCTCTGGAGCCAATGTTTCGGCAAGGATACTTGAAACGTTGGCTGTACAGACATTTCCTCTTGTTCGACCACGCTAACGGAGCAAGAAACACGTGACCGCGGTCGATCATTTGCAGTCTACATCTTCCCTTGAAACTATGCCTTTTTGACTATCCTGTCAAAGAATCCACCTTTTCAAGGTGCAAATAAATAGTATGCAGTCACCTAGGTCAAAAGACGTCGACTCGATGTGCGGATCGAGTCAGCATGATCGATGATAGAGCCATTTGCAGCACAGAAAGTTTTGAGGTCAGAAATAGTATGCTTAGTGTTGAACTTAGGTGTGGATTTCGGTGCCCAGCACACCTGCCTGTCGTTCCATCTTTGGATTGAAGAACGTTTTCGATACTAGCCTTTCGAGATGCTTAACGCATAACGTTCATAGCAATGCTAATGTAATAATTGATTTCTTAACCACACAGCTGAGCTCACCTAGATCGCCAAAAATATATATATATATATATATATATATATATATATGCGAAAATAAAGTAAAAACAAAAGAAAACTCCAAAACTTGCTCATCAGCACATTTTGGTTAGCTTGGATGCAGGGGAGCGTTGTAGATGTTTGTAGTTTCGATTACATAGTTTATCTGTACGGTTTAGATAACCGGACAATCACATGATGGCGTGCAGCTTACGTGATTATGTCACCCATTAGCTTACCTTATCAACGAGCTCCCGGATCATCCCGTTCCATTGCTTGCTGGTCCAGTTGATAGAGCCAAACTTCTTGTCCCGCACCTCGTATATAGTGTACTCGAACTTTAGTATCTTCTTGATTTCGTCGATCAAGTCTATGCAGTAGCCTTCGAACTGGTCCTCTCCACTGCTGGTCTTCTTTTTGACGATGAACGGCGGTTGCTGGGAGCAGCGATGGCGTCGAGCATCAGTGGGGTGACACTGCTTCGATTAAGTTGGTGGTGTGCTCTCACGCGAAGGCTGCTCAACCGACGTTTAAGTGCGGCACCGAATCACTTGTGAACGCGTCGAGAGTGAAATGAAATTGAATTTTAAGGACACCAATAAGGTGAAATACTGCGATTATTGTGGTTCCCTTGCTGTATATCTGGAAAAGTAGTGCTTATTTATGGCGATATACAGGGTGTTCCAGGGAAAACTTTCAAATATCTTTAAAAGTTGCCTGTGGCAGGTATCACAATTCCAGTCCATGAGCTGGTCTACTCGAGGCGGCGGACAAAACATGCACAGAAAATTGAGATGCAAAATCCACTAATTAAAAAACGCAAATTAGGTTTGTAAGTACAAATTGCAATTTACAAATTATAGCCGTGAAGTTCGCAAGGCGGATACACTTGGAACGAATTTTCAAGATGATGCCAGTTTCAAGATATCAATTCCCGAACTTTGCGGAGAAATGCATTGGTGTTCCAGTTAATTTGTTAAGAAAACGTCGTTTCATGTACTGAAGCACACAAGTAACTTGAACGCCAATGCATTTCTCCGCAATGTTCGGGAATTTATGTCCCGAAACTGGTGTCGTCCTGAGAATTAAACTGCGAAGTCTACTGCTAGAATTTGTAAATGGCAATATGGGGTCATGAGATAACTATCTAAAAAGTTAATTAGTGAATATTTAGTCAATTGGGCATTTCAATTTATTGTGCAAGTAGTGACCGCCGCTTCGAGTAGACCGGCTCATAAACTAGAATTTAGCTATCTGCCACAGGCAACCTTTAAAAAATATTGAAAGTGTTCGCTGAAACACCCTCGATGTTATGTCCCACTTTCATATTGGCGAGAGCTTTGTCATTCAAAAGTGCGAAACAAGTACAGCCTGTTTAACTTTTTAACGAGTGCAAGATAAAGTGAATATGCGTGAGAATATATTTTTTGCATATTTTTTCTGCTTTGTAACAAATCAACGTTAAGTCAAGTTTTAAAATATTTCAAAGTAAAATAAGAGGTATGCAGAACGTAAAAGGTCGAATGATCTGCTATTTTAAAGAAAATAAATTGGAGAAATTCTTGGGTTTTATTGTGTTCCTTAATGGGCTTACATAATGTGCAGTAGTGAACTAAAAGATATCATATTCTGCAGTTGGTTCATCGGAGCTAATACGCTCAGAACGTAGGCGCTAGGTTACGCGTGATCGCTAGCCTAGGGATTAAGTCTGTTGGAGCCGCACTGCCTTATACTTTCCTTGCACCGCATAGCCCACCCATCGCATACACATTTTGCGTATTCCAAGAATTTATTACGGGAAAGCCGTAATATGATATACATATTTTTATGAAATGGAGTTGGAGTAGCCGAGAAAAAATATTTCCATCCTACTACAGGCTTAAAATATAACAAGAGGGCAAAGAATGAGAAAAAAAATAACGTGCATGATCCAACTCGGGCATAATTTCTGAAAGGGGGCAGCAGTGAGCACCATAATATGAACAAAGTGGAAAACAAGCATTGTGGCACCTTCAGTAAACAAAATGTTATCCATCTCAGTTGTGCAGCCAAAACAATAGAATTGTGTATTGACGGTGCCATAGAGCTCCATTTTGTCGATTTCATGCGGCTCACTGATGACCCTTTCCTAACTTTTATCTGACTCGATATACATGCGCGCTGTTCTCCTTTCTCTCGTTCTTTGGTTTCTTGTTATATATCAAACCTAACTTGAGGCTATTAGATCTTGCCGTTGAGTGCGGGAGTTGGCCGACGTTAAGGAGGATTTTGAGAACTGAAGGCTTCTTTACATTATTTACAGTAATAACACAAAGTAACGAACAGTCATAAAGTCCTCGACGGACGGCAGCAAATCGGACGCTGCGGCCTGTGGCAAGAAGACCGAAAACAACTCTTCGCCCTGTCTCTCGCTTTTAATCCCTTCGGTCTCTCGGGGTCGCGTCATTTTCGGCCGTTCGTGGAGCCAGCTCAGGTGTCATCATTTTCCTCCGATGGTAGGCGCCCGTGCCAGTGCCGACACATTTGGCCAATGGGGACTCTCCCAGGGCTCCATTGTCCGAAGGTTGACTTCCCTCCGGCGTCCCCTCCTCGCCTGGAAGCGCTCAGCTGGAGAATTCGGGTTGTTCTCGAACGACCTTCGAGAGCCACAAAACAGCTTTACTCGGGACCAAGATCAACTACCTGGAACCGTGCAAGCCTCCCGTTGCACTTTCGGGAAGAGTCAAGCAGGGAGGAAGGGGAGACAATGGCTCGACGTGCGGCGCATGAAGTGGGGATCGCCAACCTGTCTGACGGGTCCGGTAACGTGGTAGACGCGCCCCGGTGCACCAAATTGGAATGCGACGGCAATTGGATGTTGTCAGGGAACTTGAGTGATGCCTGGATAAAGGTCCGCATCCAACAGCTCCTCCTCGCCCCTGAAGTTCGGTATGGCCGGTGAGCTCAATTCGCTGGCCATGAGGAACGCTGATGGAACATGTAGCGAACTGGTGACGAGCCTCGTGTGACGAATTTCTGGATGCCGGGCCCAGAAGAACGTACGTGAAACAAACGTAACAACAGAGCGCTGCACCACGTGCAAGCGCAGGCTCTTCACCCCTGACTCCCCAGACTATTACTATGTCAAAATCAACCCTGTTTACTTTTCCTTTTCCCAATTTTGATAAAGCAGTTCCAACCACCTTCCTAAACATCTTTCCATACCTCCCCGAATGCCGACAAGGCCAGAGTGATATTGTCGTTGCAAAAGAAACGGGAGAAAGATAAACAATTAATGAAAACAACTTTTATAACTATACACAAGCAAAGTTTTGAAACTACAAGTGTGACTCCAGCGCATAATAACACTTCCTACCTCGTTAGACAAAGGAAGGAAGGTAATACGTCGGTTTACTGAAATAACCGGCTCAAACCATCCGCATTCCCATTTAACTTGACCCTTTTGTAACGGACGGTGAAGTTATATTCCTGGAGAATTAGAGTCCATCTGAGCAAGCGTCCGCTCTTAGGGGACGTGTGTCTGAGCCAGGTCAGAGGACAGTGGTCGGTCTCGAAAGTGAATTTCGCTCCGTACAGATAACAAGATAAATTCTAGACCGCCCAAACTAAACAGGCGCATTCTTTTTCGGAAGCGCTGTACACCTCCTCTCCGCACGTTAATTTTTGGCTAGCATACAGTACCGGATGCTCCTCCGCGGCTTCGCCCTCCTGGCTGAGGACGACTCCCAACCCTCTGTCACTAGCGTCGCACTGCACAATAAATTCCTTAGGATAATAGGGGGTCCGAAGCACTGGTCCTGAGCTCAGAACCTCTTTCAGGTGCTGAAATGCGCTTTCGTTGGCCTCATTCCATCGAACTTTTTCGGGCTCTTCCTTTCGGAAGGTGTCTGTCAGGGGGCTTGCTGCCTGTGAGAAATTTGGAATGTATCGCTGGTAATATCCCACGAGCCCCAGAAAGGCTCTGACATCCGTCTTAGTTCGCGGTTCAGGAAAGTTATTGATAGGCCCTATATATATTTCGGAGGACCGCCGCGTTCCTTGTCCTACGACATGCCCTAGGTAGGTAACTTGCGAACACCCGAAGTTGCACTTTTCGGCCTTTACCGTGAGACCCGCGTCTCGTAGATGTGCCAGCACCTTCCTTAAGTGCTCTATGTGATCGTTCCAGCTGTTAGAAAAGGTGGCCACATCATCTAAGCAGGGTGTCACGGATCTCCTCCGGAGAACACTGACCGAAAGAATGGACTAGGCGACAGGTGTACCCACAAAGACGCACATTTAAGACAACCTACGCGACACAAACACTAGCACACAAACCAAACAAAACTAACACAAAATACAAAGGCCATCAGTGCAAACCACCCGGTAACACTGCTACTAGCGTTCTCCTGTTAGTGGTTGGCGTTCGTGCCCACGTTTGGTTCGGTGTGGATGTGGCGTGGTATGGGTCCCGTAGCTGGCATCGAAGTGGCGTTCGATGATCTAGAGCTGGCGTCGTTGGCTGCGTCGTACACGCTCCCGGTCCAAATGCCTGTGGAGGTGTTGCCGATGATGTTGGCGTTGGGGCACCAACCCGGATGAGTGGCAACAGCGCTGGAGATACCCCTGGCCGTAGCAGGTGGTAGCGTCCTCCGTGGACTCCCCGGAATGGGCTCAGGAACGGCAAGAAATGTGCGTTGCGAAGCCGTAGAACGCGAGCTCACCGGAGCAGTAGCCGGCGTCGCTCTTTTCCGGCCGAACTGTCTCTGACCAGCCGAGCCTCCGCTGCTTTGTTCTTCCCCCCGTGCTTCGCCCTTCCTCGCCCTTTTATAGCCTTGACGTTAGTCCACGTAATACTTCTCTTCGTCTTCTTCTCTTCTCCTCCACTCATCGCTTTCCACCTCACCGCATACTTCTTCTCTTCTCCACCAATCATCTCTTGTCACCTCACTGAGTACTTCTTTATCTTCTTTAGTCTTCGGTTAATCCACGTCATCCTTAACACAATTCTCGTCGTCTTCTTGAAACCTTTCTTCGTTTATATCTTATTTTAGCCTCCCTCTTCTATGTGACAAAGGGGACCAAGTAATCTTGTAGGTCTTTCAAAACAATATCCATCAGCTTGGAAAAGCTAAACAGTGCGTTCTGAAGCCCGAAACTTAACATTAGCGGTCCAAATGTGCCAAGCGGGGAAGGGAATGCTGAGTAGTGACTTGGGCTTTCTGACATGGGCACCTGCCAGTACCCCCTAACTAAGTCGATTGTTGAAATATACTACGCTGCGCCCACCCGTTCAACTCGTTCTTCTATGTTAGGTATAGGGTAAAGTTGGTGTCTTGTAATCGCATTCAATTTCCTATGGTCCACACATGGACGCGGCTCTTTCCCGCTCGCCTCTACGAGAATCATTGGGGAAGTGTAATCACTGTCTGCTAGCTCCATGGTTCCCAACTCAAGCATTCGTTTGATCTCGACTTCCATTACTTCTCGCTGACGAGGTGAGACCCTATACGGTTTGGATTGGACGGGCTCGTCTGATGTCAGCTCAATCTCATCAGTAATGAGCGTCGTTCTCCCCGGCCGGCTACTGAAGCATTGGCGAAATTCCTCAAAGAGTTTCTGGAGGTCGCTTACTTGATCTGCCTCGAGAGCCAGTCAGTTTACAGACAGATTCAGGTTGTCCTCCATAGAGCGTTCCGCATTTGTCAGTGTCGCTGAAACTGGAAGTTCAACGGCTACTTCTTCAGATAAGTTTACCACCAGACTCACAACCCCTTCCCTTCCACAATAAGCGAGAAGAAAGGGGGTTAACCGAGGGGCCCGATTTTTATTAGTCATATCATGAGAAGCCAACAAACACAGACACCAAGGACAACATAGGGGAAAGTACTTGTGCTTAATAAATGGAATGTAGAAACGATAAGTTAATGAAAATTAAAGTGGATGAAAAAACAACTTGCCGCAGGTGGTAACCGAACGCACAACCTTGGCATTTCGCGTGCGATGCTCTACCAATTGAGCTTCGCGAAATATATATATATATATATATACATATATATATATATATATATATATATACAGCGGCATTCGCGGGCACATAACACGTTTTTGCCGAGACAACAGGGCGAACGCCGCGGCTACGATGTTCATGAGAGAGACCCGTTGCTTCCTCCGAGTCCCTGCCAGCGGCGGCTTGCCCCACGCTCACGTTCTCCAACTCCCGAAGCGCCTCGCAACTACCGTCCAGGGCGCCGCCGCTCGCCCTCCCCACTCCGACGCTCGACGTCAGCCCTGCAACCGGCCACCCGCACTCCTGACTACATGTCGGAAAACTATATGGTGCAGTTTTTGGAGGGAAGGCCGCATGGCTCGCACAGGCTGCAATTCCTCCAGCGTGCCTGGCCAATACTTTACTCGTGTGTGTAGAACGTGTACCAGTTCTAGAATTGATTGATACGGGAGCAGCTATTTCTATTATTCACGCTGACTTGTGCTCTCGTCTACGCAAAGTTACTACACCTTACAATGGAGCTGTTCTTCGTGGTGCCAATAATGTTGTGATTCAGCCATCGGCGCAATGCACCGTTCGAGCTTCCATCGACCGGACACGCCACCATATCCATTTCTAAGTGTTGACTCCCTGTGCTCACATGCTTATACTAGGGTGGGACTTTCTCTTTTCGGCGTCTGTGTTCATCTCGTGCCGTCAACGTCTCGTTAACTCTACAGAGACCGACAATTCTGACGACGTGTACGAACCCCGCCTTCGTTTACGAACTGCTGACGATTGGTGCCACCTGGCCGCGAACAACTCTTTGTAGTTAACGGTGACATCACCGATGGCGATGTTTTAGTTTCACCATAAGCCCGCTGCCTATCCAAAGGGATTGCTCTGGCATCCAGCCTTGTTGGCTTCACCAACGGCACGGCCATTTTGGCTGTACTCAACACAACTACTGAGCCAGTATTGCTTCTTAAAGGCGCTGCTGTCATGTGCGTCTTGGACACCCAGCCTGTCTCTGTGCTTAGCTCGACTACTGCTGTTTCCCAACCACCCACCAGCTACAGATCCGGTACCTGCTTCTGTTCTCGCTAGTGCCATCAGCACCGATCTAACGCCACAGCAGACGGGGGAGTTACTAGCGTTGTTATGCAAGCATAAAGACTCCTTCGATGTCCACTCTCCTCTTGTGGTTCAAACTTCTGCGACGGCTCATCGCATACCCACAGATGACACTTCCATCGTGCGCCCGCCGCCATATCGCGTTTCTTCCGCCGAACGCCTGATCATCGATACCCACGTTTCCGACATGTGAAATGTGGCATAATCCGCCCTTCCTCAAGCCCTTGGTCGTCACCTGTCTTTTTGGTGTGTAAGAAAGGCGGCTCAGTGCAATTTTGCGTAGACTACCATGCCTTGAACAAAATAACCCGCAAATATCAATATCCACTGAACCGAATCAATTATGTGTTAGATTCATTACAAGGCGCTGAGTATTTCTTCTGCGTTGATCTGCCCTCCGGATACTGGCAGATCCCCGCGAAGGAAGCAGACAAGGAAAAAACTGCCTTTGCCACACCTGATGGAATTTATAATGCCTTTCGGCCTGTGTAATGCTCCCGCCACATTTGCGCGGATGATCGACACCGTTCTACGGGGCCTAAAGTGGAAGACTTGCTTATGCTAGCTTGATGACTTCATCATATTTTTGTCGACCTTCCATCAGCACTTGCAGTGCCTCGACGAAGTCCTGACATGCCTCTCAGCTGCTGGCCTTCAGCTGAATAAAAAAAAAGTGCCACTTCGCCAGCAAAACCATTAAAGTACTCGGACACCTTGTCAGCGTGGAGGCCCTTCGACCCGACCCCGATAAGATTACCGCTGTCCTCCACTTACCCAGGCCCCAACGCCAAATAACAAATGGAGCGGGGCGTAGGCCGGGTAGTGTAAAATGCTGTAGCAGGCGGACAGAGTGCTAGAGTCGCCAGATGGTTGGGAGCAGTAGCAGGAACAGGAGGAGCACTCTGAACGAACGCTGGTTGCATAGCCGCAACCTGAGTATACGAGGTCGACGTTGAAGGGAGGGGCATAGCTCGCACCGCAGGTCATGGAGGACAGCTCCTGTTTGATAATGTCGCGCAGCTAAGGAACCGAAGGTTGAGGCTGGAGAACGGGAGGACTGAGCAGGCCACACGCTTGGAGCTCTTGGCGTATGAGAGTCCGAATCAGCATACGCAGGTTCGCATCCGAGGAACAAGGCGTGTCACAGGTGACAGGTTGTAAACGGATAGCCTGCAATGCCTCCAAATGTTGGAAAGTCCCGATCACATCGTTAACGGTATTCGCATTCTTGATCGCCAGGGAGTTGAATGCGACGTGGCCAACGCCCTTTAGGATATGACGAACACGATCAGATTCCGTCATGGTGGCGTCCACACGGCGACAAATTGCGAGGACGTCCTCAATATAAGAGGTGTACGTTTCCCTGGGAAGTTGCGTGCGTCCATCAAGCTTTTTCTTGGCGACCTCAGAGCGGACGTTGGGGGCGCCGAAAATCTGCCGAAGCTGGTGTTTAAATGCCGCCCAGTCAGGCACGGTGCTCTCGTGGTTAAGAAAGCAAGCCCTGACAAGGTCAGTGAGGCAGAATGCGACGTTACGAAGCTTGTGCATATCAACCCACCGGTTAGACTCACTCACGCGGTCATAACTGTCCAGCCAATTGTCAACGTCGTCACTACGAAGGCCAGCAAACATGGTGGGATCGCGCTGCCGCGAGCTGGCGGTCCATGAAGGATCGGCCGGTGGGGCAGAGACGGTGACGCCGGAGGTTGCTGGTGGATCTTCTTGGGCATGGTGGCGGGAAGGGCGAGCAAGCGGCGACCTGAACGCAGCTCCAGGAAAACTCGAAGTCGTGGAGTACCAAGGGATCGAGAGCAGCCTCCACCACTTGCGAGACAGTTCTTACGCCTCGACGGTTTATTTTTCGGGTCGCGCGCTAAAGACGATGACGCTGGCCATGATGATGAATATATACAGATGAATAAGATGAAGGCGTAATATAATGCTCACAATATATATATATATATATATATATATATATATATATATATATATATATATATATATATATATATATATATATATATATATATATATATAACGCTGCGTCTTCTTTACCTTCTGTAGCCAATCATTCTGTTCTTTTGAACATCAAACCCGTAGTAGCAAGCCAAATATTTCATCTCGGCTAACCTGCCCACCAATCGTTAAAATTGCCCTCACCAGCGCGCACGTATTTTCACTGCTGGCTCCGCCGGAATCTAAGACTTGCTCACCCATCAGTAAAATTATTAGATTATGTTACATATGTCCACCCAAAATTAGAATATGCATACTCTGTCTGGGATCCTCATCAACATAACCTATCTGATACACTTGAATCAGTTCAAAACCGTGCAGCCCGGTTTATCTACACTGAATATTCTTATCGTGCAAGCGTGTGTGAACTAAAAACCCGTGCCGGTCTTACTAATCTAGAATCACGACGTCATATTTATAGACTGTTTTTTTTTCACAAATTCTATCATTCGCCAGTCCAGATTTCAGCTATATTATAAGCCCATCGTCAGTCCGGCCGCATTAACCACAGAAAAGCCGTGTATCCTTAGCAGCGCAGACTACCTCCCATCTACGATCATTTTTTTTTTGTGAGAACCGCAAGTGACGAGAACGGTCTGTCTGCCGATGTCACACACCACCCCTATGCACATCACTTCAATGCTGCTCTCGAATCACTGTTTTCTTAAACTAAGCCCATCCCTCATGTAATACGCCATCTCTGGGGCCTTTGAGGTATAATAAATAAAGAAATATTACGATTTTCTTGTGATGCATCGTTGGAATGCGCAAATTATGTGCATGACGGATGGACTATACCGTGGGAATAAAGTACGTGGCGGTGCGTCTTAAGAGACTATTGCCCCAGGTTAGTTGTCTGGCGTAACGCAGCACCAACATTCCGAGCACATTGGCTCACAGGACCCAAATCCAAAATGCGTCTTTTGGTTCACTGCTGTATTTTACACTTGCAATTCAATAAAACATAGCACAAGAAAAATTTACCAAGCATTGTTGCGCAAAATAGATTTTCTGCGTGCACCCTGAATGCGACAAACCGCGAAGGATGCTGCGTATTCTTACTGAACCAAATTAGTTCTGCCCCCCATATAAGGCCAAACCATTTAAGTGGAAACTAGATGTCTAAAAGGAACTAACTGTGCACTAAAGCGTGCATATCAATGCATAGGCATGCGTGTTTTGTTGTCACTTTTATATAGTTTACAATGCCACTGTGGCGCCCGATAAAATGTTTGACACTAGTGAATCCTACCCCGTGATTTCGGTCGCAAAGCTGATACAAAATTAAAAGCCATTTTGCTGTATAACAGAAAATATTGTGTGTGTGTGTGTGTGTGTGTGTGTGTATGTTTCAAAAAGGACCTTGTGCAAGAGGAATCGCGGTACTGCGCCTTACTAAACTGACCTGTTTAGTAATATTAATGCTTATATAGAAGGACGTTATATAGACTTCGCTAACTGAGCGTTTAGTTATGGTGATATATGTTCAGATCAGAAGTGGCAAGAAATGTGTCAAAAGTAACAATTAATCAAACGTGACACCCGAACTATCCGAACAGCGTGGAAAGCCATGGTTTTCGAAAGCCCGCTGTGTAATGTCCAGAGGCACTTACGCTAATATACTTTTCATTTTGCTTAAGCTCTTGCTAAAGGTAAGTGTTATAATGAAGAGCGCATGTGCTACAACAATTAATTATTTGGTTTGTGTGTGCCATCTTATGGCGAAGGGAGCTGTACACGAGTTGCATATCTTACAACGTTTGGTGCAACTTTCGTGCACTCGGTTTTTATGCCTTATGCAAATTCACTTGCGGAAACCAGGGAGCACGCACCCCGACTGATATTGTATGTTACGCAGCTGGCTACTGCATGTGCCATCAGCAGGCTTGAATCGTTTTCCAAAACTTTTTCTTGAATATAAGCAAACAGAACGCTGTTGCTGAAAAAAAGTAAGCAAAACATCGCTCTGTAGTACGCCCATCATTTTTCTAGTGCTGAAAACCATGCATGCTTCTTAAACGTGACAACAAAGCGACGGCCGGCTACGGAGAGACAGATAGGAACTGCAACTATATGAAGGGGACCGTGTAGCAATATTCCCTTGTCATGCCGTAAAAGCAAGCCGAGGCTGTACTCTACGAGGCCATGAATCGTTCCGTAATAACTTTTCATGTCGAGCGTAGAGCTGATAAGTTCACTAAAAGCGAAGTTCACATTTCTTGCCTGTCAGAGCCAGTCCCTAAGGCAAGGAAACTTGGCTCTATTACAGCGAAGCTGTATACTTCAACCGTCCAAGGAAATTTTCGTGTCGTAAGACAAAAACTCCCCATACGTGGGCCGATCCCGAAGATTGTGCAATGCCGGGCCGGCTTGAGGCGGAGGTGAAGCAGGCGTTAAGCACTCCACATGCGTGGGCCGATCTCGAGGATAGTACAATAGCGGCCGCACCCGCGGAGGACGTGAAGCAGGCGTTAAGCACTCCCAATACGTGTGCCGACCCCGAAGATAGTGCAGTGGCGGGCCGACCCCGGCGGAGGTGAAGCAGGCACTAAGCCCTCCCCACACGTGGGCCGATCCCGAAGATAGGTCGATGGCAGGCCGACCTCGACGGAGGTGAAGCAGGCGTTAAGAACTAACCACACGTGGGCCGATCCCGAAGATAGGGCAATGGCGGACCGATTCAGGCGGAGGTGAAGCAGGCATTAAGCCATCCCCACACGTGGGCCGATCCCGGAAATAGGGCAATGGCGGGTCGACCGCGGCGGAGGTCAAGCAGGCGTTATGCCCTCACCATACGTGGGCCGATCAAGAAGATAGGGCAATGGTGGGCCGACCACGGCGGAGGTGAAACAGGCGAAGCCCTCCCCATACGTGGGCCGATCCCGAAGATAGCCCAATGGCGGGCCGACCCCGACGGAGGTGAAGCAGGCATTAAGCCTTCCCCACATGTATGCCGATCCTGAAGAAAGGACAATGGCCGGCCGACCGCGGTGGAGGTGAAGTAGGCGTTAAGCACTCCCCATACGTGGGCCCATCCCGAAGATAGGGCAATGGCAGGCATACCCAGGTGGAGGTGAAGCAGGCGGTATGCACTCCCCATACGTGGGCTGATCCCGAAGATGGTGCAATGCTGGGCCGACCCGCGGCGGAGTGCAGTTCGCCATAAGGGGCCCACATAGCTTCGCTGGTCATCCTTCTTGACGAAGTGAAAGGGCACTGAGATTTTTTTTTGTTAAGATCCTGTGTGGCTCATTCACTTAGTGTTTTAACTAGATCTTATAGGCGAAACGAAAATTACCTACAGAGACAACAGAGTAGAATCTCGGACAGCGACACCTGCAGACAGATGTCACATCACGTGTGCCGTCACAGACGTCACATGCTGGTGGGCTCTTCAGCCCCTCAGACAGTTACGACGCATTACTTTTACAGTGGAGCTGTTAGAACCTCGCTAGGTTGCTCTTCACGTCCGCACCTTCACCAAGCTGGGGGAGAAAGAGATGATAGAGAGTAAACGCAGAGTATAAAAATAGCATCGCGCAGCATAGCGACGCGATGAGAGTTCGTGGAGACTAGCGAGGGAGAAAGAGCGGCGCGGCGGTGATACAGGCGGTGTGACGTCATTGTTCTCCAATAAAAACCCGCGCGCTCGCTTCGGCGGTCCTTCACTCTAAGAAAAGTTTATACCCTTTGGGTTGTATCTTGACACACAACAATAAACGTCATCTGTCTTGTCCGCATTTCCTTTCTTTAACGCTGCGAGTCCGGGACTTCCCAGTGACGAATGGCAAGCGCGTTATCAGCATGACATAGCACTTAAGACAGGAAAGTAGCGGGCGCGGCGTTTTCAAGGAAGGGAACACAAGCAAGGCAGATAAAGATTATCGTTGTGTGGCAGATATGCACCCCAAAGGGTGTAAACTTTTTTAGAGTGCTTTTCTCGTAGCGAAAAAAAAAATATGTGTGATTCTGTTATCGCAAACACCAGAGACCAGCCGAGCTGGTGGAAGCCCAGCAATATAGTTAGACTAAGTATGCGTTTTGGCACTACTTTACTGGCCTTCCCTCACTCTAAAAGAGTGTACACCTTTTGGGGTGTATACTTGCCACACAACAATAATCGTCATCTGTCTTGCCCGCATTTCCGTTCTGGAAAACGCTGAGTTCGTTACTTTCGTGTCGAGAACGCTCTGTCATGCTGATAACGCGCACGCGCTTCGTGACTTGGAAGTACCGGGCTCGCAGCGTTAAAGAATGAAATGCGCGCAAGACGGATGACGATTATTGTTGTGTGGCATATATACATCCCAAAGGGCGCATCTGTTTTTAGAGTGCAGCTCCGCTGTTCTCTGGTGTTTGCGATAGCAGAGCCACGCATAAATTTTTTTTTATATTTCGAAAAAAAAAATATAATGGAACCAGCGCTGTTCGAGAAGCACAAGTAGATATAGATATTGCTACCTTGCCTGTGTGTGTGAGCGCATCTGCAGAAGGTGTTCGCAATCGTGTGCGCGAGAATGCAATATTCCGCCATAGTAACCACATCCTCACCCAGGGTCGCCCGAATGTTTTAGTGCGCAACCGGGCGGCTTTTGAGCGACGTTTTGCTGTAGAAATCATATGGGTAGCTTAATAAATACTTCTCCAGACGCGTTTAGACTTACAACAACCGTGGTAACCCGAAACACCGTGACCGCGGCGTACTTCCTGAGATCTTCTCCGGGACTTTCCAGCAGCTTTCCCTCAGGGTCCTTGTATGTCCATTTGGCGATCTTGAAAAGAGCAATATATACTATCAACATAAGTTCAAACGTCAACTGCTCTTATGCGTTGCTCCATTTCCAGGTTCCCCTGCATTTCTAACAGCGATTTTTGTTCAGTCTCGGAAACGTACACTTGATACTACTCCGCGCTTAGAAACCGGCTACAGAGCGATTACACGTACATTTCCATGTAATTACACGTAATAGGAGTTCTGATCAGTAATTTTGTTTTCGCGTTTCGTTTTATGCTGCCGGTGCAGACTGAATTTGCCGCCGAACAGCTAGCTACCTTTACGTCTAGTTTTGTGTGCATAGAAAAACATATATCGAAGGTTGGCATGAAACCAGCACGGGTATGCAGAAACACAGTCCCGCAAGCGATGACACAGGCCACGCATTAAAAAGCTCTGAAATTCAGTGCCCTCCAGGTAATTGCCAAGAAGCACCATAATTTTGAATGCATCTCTTTGAACGCATCACACCGGGTGTGCTCTGCAGAATCCAACGAGTTTTTAGTGACGAGAGGACAGAGAGGGCACCACATGCAAAGAATCGGCTTCTGCGCCGTGAGGTGACGCAGGACTTGTTAACAGCGGAGTCGGCGTCATCATAATGTGCTCCAACTAGGCACTTACAATGATGAAGGCCATTAGCATAACCTAGAAAGAGGAAAAATGGTCTTGTGGTGTCTGTACCGTCATGAAGTTCATCCGCTTCGCTTCTCTTGCGTTGACTCTCTGTATGGACATACTGATCTCTTGGTAGCCGTTCTTTTTTTCTCGTATCACAATGGGCCCAAAAGGTCCAGCGTACTCCATCTGAAATTACATATCCACATTGTGCGAGGAGGATCACGGGAATTGGGGAGTACGGTGTTTAAGTAATCATCGTATGAAGCCAACAGGCGTAGCGTGGCAAATAATGAAATTAATTTCCTTGCCCATTTAAAGTGCCGAGTGATTATAGCGGATATTCGTGTTTATCTTCGTAGTCTTAATGTAAGGAAAGGAAGCGAATGTGGACAACTTCACGGCCGAAGGGAGTCGAACCCTCAAACCCTCTGACGCATGCGCTGCCTTATTAGTCGCAGAGGCTGTGGATTCGCCTTTCTCTAGCGAAAAGTTTTCTTTCGTTTCCTTTCTATTTCTTTATTTCTTTATTACATATTCTACATGGGGGTATCACATAACGAGTGCAATTATCCAGGATATGAACATAAGCACAAATCTAATCCTCTCCTACGGTCGGTGGACATAGTGAACAAAATGTTAAGCAATTTATGCATTGTCTCTCGTTTCAATGTCACTGGGATTTATGCGGTTGTGACAAGATGCACACTATCAACCTAGCAGGAATAATTTGCTCTGCTGCTGTCTGTACGATGCAATCAGTGGTCCTGCTAATTTTTTTTTCCTCTGAGAAGAGCGATGTGAACCATAATTATACAACATATAGAAGGATAGGCTTTTCAGTAGGAAAATTAGGTTTATAGCCCCAAACCTATGCCTCGGCTATAAAGAATGCCATATTGATGAAATGCGCAGATTTCTGACAACCAGGGCCTGTTTAGCGTGCACTAAGCGTGTATCAAGATGCTGAAGGTGAGGGTTAGGAATCCTATGCCTCAATTTCATGATCAGCAGTAGAACGCCATAGCAGCTGAGATACCCAGGCGAGTAGGTTTCCTTGTCCAATCACTACTGGCCTGTTGCTACAGTGATTGTTGCTCATAACTGGCCCTTGCACCATTAAAAACCACACATCAACTGGCCTATTACTCGACGCTTGAAGGAAAAACTGCCGTTGATCAATAGCGTTGCAAATAAGCGAGTGAGGAGGCAGTGGGGTACGACCAAGGAGGTTAAAGAAAAACTTTTCCTTTAACCTCCTTGGGTACAACTACTTCCACCCTGTCAAACTATTAGCCGGATAGGTCTTGTAGAGACCGGAGAAGGACGTCGCCATGGAGGGAAACCATGCATCCCTAGTCACCCTTTGCCCGCCAAGAACTTGCGGCGCCCTTGGCATTCATGGTAAGAAACATATGAGTACCGTGGCCGGACTACGCGGACTGTCCAATATGACGCTTTTATCAAGCGACACATGGCAGCACGTGCTTTAGGAGTGTAAAAATTGCCATAGGAATGAAAAAAATACAGAATAAAAAAATCTAATCTACCAACTAACATATGCAAAGAACCAAGCAACTAACTAACTACTCGCTAAAAACTGAATCCAAGGGAGACCCTACAAAGGAATGATGACTGTATAAAACCTTGCCTAACTAAGATATTTCGTGCAGCGACTGAAAATTATCCAGTTCATGCTGTGTAGACACACACATATTGTAGAGGCAGCTGGAGACCTATTGCATTCATCAGAACACGCTAACACATAGCCTGTTAATCAACTGCACACTAAGGAAAATTGCATCCTTAATGGTGTTTTCTCGTGTCTATAACTCACCACCCTGCACCCATAAGAAAAGGTTTTTAAGTGGACTAATACGCCCATCAGAGAGGGTAATTTCTTTAAATTGCACCCGTTCTCCCAATGTGTGCTTTGCCGAAATGCACGCTACGTTGTATTCTTACAGCGCTATCTTTTGTTCGGACATACGCCGAAGTAATCCTCGCGTTTATAAAGAACAGAAGCGAACAAAAAAAAAAAGAGCCTTCCAGCAGGATTCAAACTGTGAACCTACAGGTGTTCTGTCCAAAGTGCTACCTCTCGACCACCCCGCCTTTTTTTCTTCCTTTGTTGCTTATCGACAGAACCCCCAGGATTACTAAAGTAGCGTTAGAGTGCCGTGGAGCCTCTGGCCCCTTGTTGGACTTTCTTTTCGAAGATTGCTCTGCATGCACCTGCGCATGTTTATTTCATCCGATGCTGCACGAAACAGCGGATAACTTACTGCGCGTGATATTGCGCTGGCCCCGATGCTACACCGGAAAGAACATGCGCCTGAAGAATTTGGCCGACGCGCTATGTTTTGCTCACCATTGGCAGCTAATCTATAAAACAACACCCAGCTGAAACAAGTTGACCGGACCCAGTAGTTAAAAGCAAAGGCAGGGTAGGAATTACGCAAGAGAAAGTTATGTCCTTCCACTTCACCACCGAGGACGCCAGGTGCATGAAATAGAAGGTTGACATTCGCAGCCTAGTGGGACCAGATGACCTGCTCGAACAATGATTTGGCGCAAACCGCTCAGAAATAGACACATATGGCTTTTTACTTGCTTGAAATATTGATGTGCCCGAGCACCCTGAAATCTTGCAAGGTGTATGTTTTGAACAAAGCGCCCGTTTAGCACCCTGAAATTAAGAGAAAGGCGTACTAAAGGTGGTCTGCTAACAAATGCACCCATTTTCGAAAGTTTTCAGTGAAAGTAAAAGGGTGTTTCGACATCTAATCCACCCTCGAGGGTGTGGTTAACCGACTGAGGCATGGAAGTGGGGTCTAATAATGGCGCCTGGCGGCGGAAGCACCTACTTGCATCATTGTCGTCCTGAGCGTGATGTTCTGGCGCTCCATGAGCATGGAGCTGGTGAGATTCATGTCCGTGCACGTTGGGTACTCCAGGTCAGGGGGCATCCTCTTGCTCGCTCGCTCTTCGGCAGCGGCTCGGATGACCATAGACGTGACGTCAATATAGAAGGCCGCGTCGACCTGCAGTATACACATAAGCTAAGCTCGCGATATCTATACGACACGGTTGCACTTGGAGCTCAATTAAGAAGTGAAATACACAGAAGGGCCCTGAAGAAAACAGTGAATGTGCCAGCGGTGCCTCTTAGTGTCTGAAACCAGCTGAACAAGTTGGATCTAATGTTTCTGGGTCTAAAGACTGGTTTGGTTGACGGGTGCCAGTCACAGTAGCTTGTTCGCGCGGAGAAAAAGAGCAAGGTCACAGTTTGACCTGGCGATGTGAGCGAACTCTTACTCTTTATATCCAGAGAAAGGTTTCAACATTGCCGCTGGTGAAGGCAAAATCGATGGGCACTTGGTGTTTTTCACTAATTTTGCGCAGCATTAAATTCTGGAATTTTTCTCATAACGGCATAACGTCAGCCTTAACGAAAACGAAATGCAACGCAAACAGCGCGTGCCACCTCTCAGTCCACGTAAACTATGTCTGGCTCCTCACTGTGACGCGTAATATGAGGTTGTTTATTTTTTTTTACATTTAACTTTTTGCTGACGCCTTGAATACATTGCAGCAATTGCCTTATGCAAATGCAACGCAATAAAGTATGAACGGAGTTAAACTTCCCTTTTTTTATGACATCACTCGTACAGGCCGCAGCTAGAGTCGCGCAATATCAGAGCTACGTATATTTATATTCCAGTGCGAGGAAAGTTATGGGTCCGTATTCACAAAAAGCTCTTACACAGAATTGTTCGTTTACAAGAAATTCCAGCCACTCCTGATGCTGCACGTATTATTGATGAAGACGGTCTGGGCAATGGGCAAAATGCAATTACGAACTAAAGGACATGTTTTTTGCCGCTAATTAAAACACACACAAAACGAAGACACACAGACGATGGCCGCCCCTGCCGTCGTCTATTGTGGGTGTTTTAATTTGCGTAAAAAAAGCATGTATTTCAGCACGCACCAACAAGGCCAGCAGGCAGTTCCGTTCAAACGAACTAAAGGATATGCAAATTCGGTGTCTGATTCTTTGAACCAAACAGTCAAAGTTTCTTTGGAACTATTCCAGAAAAAAAAACTTAAGGAGCCATTTCACTATGTGAAGGTGGATGACCAGAGAAGCTGTAGCACATTAGACAGGGTTAGACAAGGGTACGTGTATTAAATTTCATCATAAGGTAATGGCAGTGACGATAGCTTTATGATTACTGTGACATACACTGATTGGTTCGCTTACGACCTTAGACAGATTCTGGACCAGGGTTAAATCTACACACGGCCGTTGCTGAGTGGCTTGTGTTGGCGTGGCACTTCAAACCAAACTCTTCTAGTACAAACTCAGTGAACCATTCCTTATCTGGCTTTGAAATGTCCACATTGATCATAGGGGCAGCGTCATCACGGCTAACCCATTCAAAGTGCGTGGTAATGAACTTCTCGATATCACAATTGGATGTACCTGGAGAGATATATACACAGTGGATATCCCATTTCCGTCTTTCATTTGTACGGCACAGACATTCCCACAGTCGCTGGCATTGTCCTCTTGCGAGTCAAGGGTGAATGGTTGTATACATACGTACACTTTGTCCTTTGCGCATATGGCAACACCTATTGCTAGTGAGTCGATGTGCAGTTCACAAACAATCCCTGCATACCCATCGATTTGGAACAACGCATCTTGATTGCTTTATTTTATTTATTATTTATTTATTATTATTATTAGGAGTGGAGAGTATGAAGCCGGCTTGACCTCCGCCATGTTGGTCCTGGTATTGCACTATCTTTGGAATCGACCCACACTCACTCACCTTCTTTTTTTATTCACGCAGAAACACGAAAAATACATGGAACCTGAACCATATACAGCTTCGCTGTAAAGAAAAAGCGGTATTTAAGCACGTAGCAGTTCAGACAGTGTATATTCGAGGTATGAGAAGCAAGATTTTTTTTTTAATTCTTCAGAAAACAATTTTTTGTCGAAAAACAGGGCGTTGAAGCCGTGTATTGCTAATGTGCATTGATACACATATACTGATACCGTTCATCAAGACGCATCGAGCAGTGAGCGATGAGAACAGTCTTCCCGCGCTGCCGCGGCAGTTTCAAGGTCTTAAGTGTTGCGTCAGTGCAGTCGTTGGAGCAGTGCACAGCCTGTCGCCTTCGTTACGGCGTACGAGTTTCAGTATCATGGAGTCTACGTTTGTTATTTGTAATTCTTCACAGTAATATGGACATGGAGTACGAAGTGGCATCCGGTGCTCTGCTCAAGTCTGAGCAGACGGCAATCTGACCACCTCTTATTCGGGTAGACACGTGAATCATGCCGGGTCAGTGCATTCCTACGACTGAGTTGCTGGTTTTCTGGAGTCGCTGTGGTGGCAAGATGCACAGCTGGGCGAGTTCGTGGCAGATTATCTAGGGGTGTGAGAACATAGGTTTCACAGACACAGACAGAATATAAATCAGCCTTGTCCGTGTGTATTATCTGTTAGAGGTATACGTTGGCGGCTCGAATATGAACAAGCTACAGCTTTCACTAGTAATACCACATTATTGCGAAACAAGTGGCAATACCTTTTAGAAATGGCACAGAAAAGACGACAAATAAGAGTAAACAACAGGACAGGTGTTAGAACAGTGGACAGATAAGCCCGCACGAACTAAGCCAACAACAAGCGTTACTCAAGTTATGCAAACTAATGAATACACTGCTGCGCCAAAAGGGAAAGAAAGACTCAGGAGGGCGAATAAGAAACAATAGGTTGAGCACTGACGTCAATGTAATCGTCATTGTAATTGTTCTAGACAACACTGATGTACGCATGCGTATTTGTTAAATATTCTTGCTCTGCTGTAACAATAAAATCAGTTCAAATCAGCGCTCGACCTATCGTTTCTTACATGTCTTTCTAAGTCTTAATTTTCCTTTTGGCGCAACACGGTATTCGTTAGATCTCGACCAACTCGCCCAGCAACAAGTTGTACTCATATACAAACTAAGTCAGAAAAAAGTCTCACTTGAGTTACAATACCTCCACCTGACTTCCCGTACTCCCCATAGGATGCTTCTTGACCCTTAGAGACCCCTCAGAGGAAAAAGCAGGGAGCTTCATGTGCCCGTAACATCCGTGTACGAAGCGACAAGACTTCGAATGACACCCGGTGAGCATAACCTCGGAATCGGGGAAAGAATCTGTGATTCAACTACCACATGCAATAAGGTAACCTGTGTCATCTGCGGTGTGGACAGTTGTGCTAGTAGGTGCCGTTAGACGAGTTCCAATGCTTGTAGTTTCTTGCTCCAGTAGATGCGGCGTACGACGCACCGCAGCACACAGAGATCAAGTCGTTCAGATCTCTCATGCGCTCTGCGCCTCTAGCGCGACGGGCCAAGCGTTTTGGGCGCAACACCTCAAAGGATCGGTCGTATTCGGCAGCGCAAGTGTATATAACTAAAGCTCTTCAATACCATACCACATGCGAAACTCTCCATAGACCTTATATTTCAGAATCCGGACACAGTGACTAGTGAACAGCTTGAGGTTCGCAGATTGTCCCATCACCTACATAAAACACAAAAATAGCTATATAAAGTGTCATTCACTTTGCCAGCGCCACGAAAACAAACAAACAAACAAACAAATAAATAAATAAGTAAATAAATAAATAAATAAATAAATAAATAAAAATTTAGAGCACCTTCACTTTGTGAAGTGGATGACCAGCAAAGCTGTATTGCTTAATAGTTATAATAAGTTCTATAAGGTGGTTATGCTTATGCTATATTGGTTGAATAAAGGCACATACACGTAACTTCTGTTTGTTTCGTCTTTCTTTATTGCTTTCTATTTTCATTTTCATATTCTTTATTTTTCTTATTCCTTATTTTTATTATTTTCACTTTCTTGCTTATTTATTTATTTAATTTACACAAGTACACCGACGTTTCGACACGTATCGTCATAGACTGGCGTGGAAGACGACGACGACGAACGCGCGAGCAGTGGCTCTGGCGCGTTTTCGCGGTTGCAGCCGAAACATTTTTGATATTCTTTTTTTTAAACTTGTACAAAGCATTTTTTTCAAGAACATCTGCTCTTACTCTTGTGCCTGGGACTTCTTTGGATTTCACGTGTGACAAGGGTAGTTCAAGGGCGCGTTACAGGTCTCCGAGCCCACAAGGGCATGTGCCATTGAGCTTGGACCCTTTCTGTACTATCACCAGGATCGGCCCAAATGATGATTTGTTTTTTTTTTCAACATCCCGGACACATATTTTTTCCGGATCCTAGCCATAGGTAGCTTCGCTGTAAAACCAAAGTCGATGTATGAACACTTTTGAATGAGTCCATTCTGAGCGCACTGAAAGCAGTAACCTAGCCCACGTGCAATCAGACAGCCTTTGCTAAGCGATGACTTACAGTGGGACGCGTCGCGCGTGGACAGCTTAGAAGGAAAACTGCGCGTCTATTTGTATGGTATGGGAAAACTTTATTCAGGCCCTTCGGAACGCGCGCGAGCACGTAACGGGCCACTCCCACGTCGGTGCAGAAAGGCAGCCTCTGTGCTGCGTCGCGCGTCTATGACAACGAAACTCTCAGCACGCGCAGGCAAAAGTTTATGCTGCTCATCGTTTGGATGCCACGATACGAAATGCCCAATTACGAAGATGACGCCATGCGCTGCGAATATTGCTCGTGCGAGGGCACACGCAGAGAAAGATGCTGATAAATCATGCAGCGCCATTCCTTCATCACCGATGTGGCTCCACCGACGTGTGCCCGCCGTATCGTGGGACCACACGTCGGCAAAAAAAAAAAGAAAGCACGAGGGCTTCAGCCTGATAGAATGTTTTCTACTCCACGCAAGGGGAAGCGGATAACAAATTAGTAAGGATAGAGGAGGTATATTGAGGTAGGGTGGCGAATATTAGAACAGACACGTTACGTGATATCCTGCTTTGTTGTGCTCGACAGGCAATGTTACTTGCTTATGGACAGTTGCCACAACGTTGATTAACGGCATTGCTCGTATTTTTTCGTTTCTTTTTGTTGCTAGTGGCGTGTTTAAACCGTCGAGTAGTCGCTGCAAGACAGTAAAATTAACTTCAGCAGAGTCTTACTAAGGCTGGCAGTTCACGCCTGACCTCTCGTTGTGCTTTCTTCACTCTGACTGAACTTTGTAGCTATGGGTTGGTTGAAGAGGAGGGTACCTCTTTCCGTGAAGCGCGGAGCTACATGAGGGGGGCTCCGGAAGACGATTTTCAATATTCTTACCACCTCCCGTGAAATCAAGATTGTTAGAATCAGAGGCTGTATGTTATAGCTCAATAAGGACGCGAGCGCTCGTATCGGGGCACAATGCTGCCATTGCCTTGAGCGAGTTGTTATGTTCCTAGCCATTTTCCTCAACATGGCGCGGGATTTATCGCACCAAACGTTTCGTAAGCAACTCGGCTTCTTCCTCACTCATAGCTACGTCTGATATACCATCTAATCTTCGCTTTCCCGTGCCTTTCTTTTTAAAGCTAGAGCAATGATCAGGCTAACCTAATGAGCACTTCGTGCCCAAGCAGGGTATGAAAACGAGCAAATGGACTTGGGGACGAAGTTGGCAAACGTTCGTACCTGTTCTGTTTGAACGTTGAAATCCTTGTATTTCATGGCTTCTGCCAACAGCTCAGGGTTGGTCAGCTGCGGCGTGACCGTGATGAACGTGACGTTGCTGCACACCGAACAATTGGGGGCGTAGTTCTCCTGCCGGAGAAGCAGAATTGTCAACGTACACCAGAGAATGTTTTGTGTGGTGGCTAACTTGGTGTTGTCGAATAAGCTGGCCTTTACTGGTGTGAAGCAGGCAGATTGAAGTGAAGAGGAAAAATAATAATAATAATAATAACGAGCACAAGGGCGTATGTGGGAACACTAAACGGTTTCCCCATCTAGCGGTGACGACGACAGTTGTCAAGTTACCATCGGATATAATGGTTTCCACTGTCCTGCAATTTTTTTTCTTCCCACCATGAGATGGTGTTATTTGTTTTTCTAAAGCATAAAACCTCCCTAGTTTCTGTGCACAGATAATCTGGACTCTTCTTAAGTACTGTCATCATCATCATCATCAGCCTGATTACGCCCACTGCATGGAAAAGGCCTCTCCCATACTTCTCCAACTACCCCGGTCATGTACTAATTGTGGCCATGTTGCCCTGCAAACTTCTTACTCTCATACGCCCACCTAACTTTCTGCCGCCCTCTGCTACGCTTCCCTTCCCTTGGAATCCATTCCGTAACTCTTAATGACCATCGGTTATCTTTCCTCCTCATTACGTGTCCTGCCCATGCCCCCCATTTCTTTTTCTTGATTTCAACTAAGGTATCATTAACTCGCGTTTGTTCCCTCACCCAATCTGCTCTTTTCTTATCCCTTAACGTTACACCTATCACTCTTCTTTCCATAGCTCGTTGCGTCGTCCTCAATTTAAGCAGAACCCTTTTCGTAAGCCTCCAGGTTTCTGCCCCGTACGTGAGTACTGGTAAGACACAGCTGTTATAAACTTTTCTCTTGAGGGATAATGGCAACCTGCTGTTCATGATCTGAGAATGCCTGCCAAACGCACCCCAGCCCATTCTTACTCTTCTGATTATTTCAGTTTAATGATACGGATCCGCAGTCACTACCTGTCCTAAGTAGATGTATTCCCTTACCACTTCCAGTGCGTCACTACTTATTGTAAACTGCTGTTCTCTTCCGAGACTGTTAAGCATTACTTTAGTTTCCCGCAGATTAATTTTTAGACCCACCCTTCGGCTTTGCCTCTCGAGGTCAGTGAGCATGCATTGCAGTTGGTCCCCTGAGTTACTAAGCAAGGCAATATCATCAGCGAATCGCACAGCTGGGTGAGTTAAGTACTGTACTAATTTCTGAAGATTTTAGCTCCCGAGCTGCTTCTGAACTCAGTGTTTTCTACAAACGAAGTAGAGTTGTCACGTGAAGGCCGAAGCGATTAGTGCAAAAGGAGAAAGATAGCTGTGGAGAGGAGCGGCGCATTGTGGCCACGGCACAAGCAAATTGACCCGCGCTGTTCTGGCAAATGGACAAAATACAGCAGTCCGCTTTTGGGAAAACTGGCTAAAAACTTCATTGAGAAGATCTACTTGCTTTTTTTTCTTTTTTGCTTTGTTAGCCGTTTTTGCTTTTCTCTGGCTACGTTTAGGATGTACTGTATAAGAGGAAACAAGCATATTACTCGCTTACGTTTCTATATAACAACTCTACAATGCCGGGTGGGTTGACACAAAGCAAAACATCATATTTGTCCTGTGGGCTTCACTGTTTACCGTTGCAGAAAACAACAAACCACAAAAATTGCAGGGAAAAGCAAGGAATTGAACTTTTATCTCTAGACGAAAAGAAAACTTGAGTTGAGACATTTTAGGTCACATCATTCTTAATGAAGCATTGCAGCATGCCTTTTAAGAAACAATGTGACTGAATTCATATTTAAATTGCCACAAACCAGAAGGTTGTCAGAAGGTGTAACGCTGTCACTAATGTGTGAACGCGAAAAAAATCAATTTCATTGTTCTGTGGCGGTCATGCATATCGTATAGGAAAAAAAGATTGGTTCTCCTCATTCACTGAGTAAAGAAGTGCATGTTTAAGCACCCGCGTGATTATTGACGAATCATTGAGGGAGGTCGTAACGTCACTTGTAAACTGTGCATAATGTACAAAGCACAGCGATTAAAAATGTTACCTGCAATTACATGCGACAGAACGGCTGGTGTACTATACAGTACTAGCTTCTCACATGCACACAGCTTCGCACATCTTGTTTTTTCACTATCTGCGTTACGAAACCAGGTATGACTTAGTGAAATTAAGTAACGAAGAACAAAAAACACGGTAGACTCTTACCCTTGAGATAAGGAACCATCCAAACTCCCAGTTGTCCCAATCGTTTCTGTGAGCCTGGTGCAAACCCACAAATCAAGAATAAGCTGAACGTAAAGCAAATCCTATGGCTTTAAAATTCTGCAGAGCACATGCCCGTTGGAAAAAATCCGACAAATATTTTCTAGCGTTTTTCGTAAGGGCGTACGAAAAATATTTTGCCATGGCAACAGAAATTTTTGTCGTAGTTTCACAGGTAGCTGTGGTCACGACAGAAATTTGTGTCATTACAATAGAAATTTCTATAGCACTTTCTTTCACCCTTTCTTCACAACACGTTCGATTCTGTCGTGAAGAAGACGTCTTGTTACAACGCCGTTTCTGTCGTGACGACAGAAAGCATGTCGTCTTTTGGGACATTTCTGACCTTTAATTTGACTGAGCAGATTTTATCATTTTGAGAGCAACACGTTCGACCGTTATTTTATGATGAATGAAAGTTGCGCAGCTGTTATAAAATTTGTATTCGCGAAGTAACTATAGACCATGCTGGATAAAATTACAAGCATCAATTTTGTGCTTCGTGAGCAGGTTACCTCGTATGTTTTCTCATAGTTTTGGCATGCCATTTTTGATTCGGAGCTACAGTAATTCAAGCTTAAGAATAGCGCAATACAAAAGATGGACTATGCACGGCGTTATTCGTTTCAGCTTGAATCATGAACCAACTAGCCCTGCAGCGCGTATTATAAGAAGCAGTAAAGGTCTCGCGGAGGCACAAGATATGATAGACCTTTCTTTTAAATTGATATCAGTAGAAGCACTCGGTTAACAAAAAAAAAAAAAAATACGAGAACCTAAACTGAGATTATCGCTATAATTTACAGCATCCTGAAAGGAAATAATTTTCATTCAAATTAGTGCGAAATGTAAGGAACAAGATTTATGTCCTCCTGAGCATTATATATGAGAGCTGCAACTAAGCTGGAGCTAATGACCTTCAGCAAGGAAGTTCAGGGTGTTAAGCGAGTGATGCAAATCGGTTCGTGCAGCCCACAAAACTGAGTCAACAAAGCGCAAAGCGCACAGGTGGTGCATTGGCGCTTGCGTTCTTTGCGCACATTTGCACGCTGTAGTGAAGGCTCTCACCAGCTCCAAGGCTTGGTTCAGCGTGTCACCCCGGCCAAGAATGAAGAAGTTCGAGATGTCCATGGAGTGAATGAGCTCCGCGTTTCTTTTGAAGTCATACTCGGTGCCATCGACCTCTCGCATGATATGCGGCGTCGGTATGTTCTCCAGCAGCCGCGCGTACTTGTGGTCGATGACTGGAGTGGCAGAGTGATAGATGTTAATGGTGGACAGGTATAAAAGACTCGGTTCAGGGTGCAAGTTTTCCGCGCGCTGCCGTGCGCGACGAGGGACGAACAGGGCAGGTTGTAAGGCGTGTCTGGCGAAAAAGGCAGACCTGAGCTGACGTGACCTGTATTCTAGCATAACGATTTTCTTTCTTTCAATTTTGCTCCGCTCTTATAGTTCGTACCGACTAGCCGTTGCTCTGAACATCACAGACTGGGCACTGCTACAACAAATGACGAAGAGAAAAAAAAAAGAGATTCAATTTGGAATATGACTTGAATAAACATGTTGTATATATTGTTTGGGTCATGTAGAAAAATAAAAGAGCGAGTCTACTGGCTCATTCAGCATCACACGCGGGAGCACCCATGATGGCAGCAATAGCTTACATTACGTTTATGTAAAAAAACAAGAAAAAAAAACAAGCGGGAGTTACGGCTCTGTAAACCTCGCAGAAGCTGTACAACGCGTCGTAAAGGGCACCCTGCCAAGTCGCTGCGGGCTTCGACAGCGTAACTGGCCTGCACTGCGGTTGTACAATTGATTTAACTATCCACTTCTGGAATTGCTCAAGCGCTTATTGGCACATAACAATCATTTGATGGTACATAAAAGAGTGTACTCGCACGTCTTTTTTAACTAGCCTAAAGGTTGACAGTACGCAAGGATATGGGGCAGCTTTCAGTTTTGCAACTAAAAGGGAACAATTGTCATCCACCAAAGCATAACGAGCATGTACGCATTTCTTTCTGTAGCTTAGCGATACTATTAGGTGGATAACAATATTTCCCTTTTATGAATCTTTCTCCACCTCGAAAATTTTCACTGCACTAATTTTACATACTTTTTCCACTTTCGATAAGGTCATTATCGCCTAATAAAAGGAAGGGTTGACTCTGCGAGCGCACCATAGTGTTATTACAGTACGAAATCTGTCGACGCGAGCAGCTGCCAAGGTAGAGTTTAGACAAGGTCAGCATGACTACGGTAGCTTAACCATGCTGTTCCAGCCTGTGGAACAGCGTTGGCGTCCAGATGACGAAAATAGCACGCATGTGGTACAATTTCAACCCTCAGTATCAGGGCCACGTCACAACTCGTGGCACTAATAATACTAGAATATAGGAATGAATACCTGACCTTAGCCGTTTTTTTCATCTACGGAGATGCGACGATCCCTGGCTTTGAATCTCATTTATACTCATTCTTTTGTTTCGACTAACTGCCAGTAATTAGGTAACTAACATGCAACAGTTTACCTGCGACTCTAAAGTTCACCTGTTCACGCCGTATCCACGCAACCATTTATCAGCACCACAGACTGCGCCTGACGGTAACGCGATGCCGCACAACTTGCCGACACGGAGCGTCAGGGCTAAGCCGGGCGAACGCTTCCACGGGCTTCTTTTGTAGGCTTCTGTTACTTTGAAAGTGTCGCCTGTATGAGACTTAACCATTCTCAAGAATCCGCACAGACGCGGTATATGGCCACTTACTGACGCTACTGTCGTAGATGATGCCGGCTGCGGAGAGGTCCATCTTCTTACAGAGGTCGCGAATCGCCTGCGTGTAGATTTCTCCCGGAGGCGTGACGTGGACCAAGAATTCGCGCTCGAGCGCTGTAAGCCTGTCCCAGCCGCTCAGCGGGTAGTCGTTGTGCGCGCCATACGTGAGGCTCAGCGTGGGCAGCCCCATGCGGCGAGCCGTTTCGCGTACCGCCGTCGACAGCTTGTCCACGGTGCTGCCCGGCGCGCGCACGGCGTCTATCAGCACGTGCGGCTTCGGATCGGCGAAGATGGCGTTGCACACTGCATCGCGGCATCCAGAGTGCAACCACTGGTCGCTGCACCGCCAGCGCGGTACATCGCGGTCACCGCATGCAAGACTATCAATATGGAAGTTTTGTGCAGAATGATGTCAGAGAGGTAGCCTCATGACAATCTATCTAGCACGAAACGAAGGCCTGTGGTAAAAAATTGCGCTGCAACCAAGGATATAGCTTTGTTTTGTTTGCGCAGTTCCTTTGTCCTTGGATTTTGTGCGAGTGCATTTAGTTCGTTAAGGCATCCACTGAAGATGCCCAAATATTTTGTTTGCAGCACTTGTCTTGATTATGTTAAATAGCGATTGTTTACAGCTCTTGTAAGCAGTAGAAGCGTTACTGTCCGTATACGCTGATAACTTTGTTTTGCCTTCTCTTTCTTATTCGTAGCTTTGCGAATGCCGAACCATGCAAAGCTCGATCGAGATCAATACGCGCTAGCACTTTAAGATATAGTATTGGAAAGGTTACGAAACTGACCAGCTTCGAAGTGTTGGGAGCGCAGTAATGGGATGTTGCAGAAATAAGCATTCACCTTTCAATTTTAATGGTCAACCTCTTGAATCTGCATTTCAGTTTGAGTGTTATCTTCAAACAACAGTGACGAGTTGCCTTGAAACTAGCAAAAAAACACAAGGGCAAAGGCTGAGCGTGCATTTCATGGTTATGCGTATTTAGGTACTTTTCTTCCTAAGCAGCCGTCGGCGTATGCATGGGAATTGGGAAGGTTTGTCTCCCTGCTTTATGCCAGTGCTCTACCACCGGCGTCAACTGAGAAAAGCGAATATTATTATTAAGTGCAGTAGAAAAAATAATCGTTTTCTTTTACCGCAGCGCGTTACTAGTGGCGGCGACCACCAATAAATTCTTGACGTTAACTAATTAACTAAGTAAAGTTTGTTAACTAGCTTCCTAATAATTAATTTAGGGTGCTTGTATTAGGTGGGTAATTGAAATCGGTCAGCGCTCGGCATATGCACTAAGTAGGATCCTTGCGACTAGCAACTGTTTAGAGATATTTGTCCTTAAACTCCCTTACAAAATGTGTGATGGTGTTCCATTTATTTTGTGTCGCGTTTCTCGAGGGACTAAGGTAAGGGTGACCGAGGGGCTCGGTTTTTCGTTAGTTACAACCACATCAAGACAACAGACAACGAAGCCACAGAAATAGTAAGAGAAATCAACTCTGCTGTTGTTTAACGGGAATGTAGAAATCACAGGGTAAAAGGAAATGAAAGCAGGCGTAAAATCAACTTTCGACAGGTCGAAATGTGCGGTTGAAAGGCCGTTCCACGTCCGCTGCCGCGGCTGACAGTGGCGCTGGCTAACACTTCCACGGTTACAATGCCCGCAAATGCGCAAACACATGAATACTCAAGGAAGTGAGCGGGAAAGCAGCCGCCGCCGTAACTCCTAGGATGCGTACGCGTAATGCGTAAGGTGTGGGTTCGGCTGCCACTTGCGAAAAGTTGTTTTTTTCCTCCACTTTCATTTAGCTTTGCGCCACGATTTCTACATTTCAAATAAAAACAAGTAATTTCCGCTGTTTCATTTGGCTCAATTCCATGTTGTCTTCCTGTTTTGGAGTTTAGAGTTTTGGAGAAAACATTTACTTGAACGCTAATGCATTTTTTTCCCCGTGTTTAACGAGAGCCATCTTGAAAGACGTGCTAACCTAGGGGTTCCTATTAAGTGTGCACGTCTTGAGTTTGACCGCCTTCGATTCCGCGAGGGCAGCATATGTCCCAATAATATTAATTAATAAAAAATGCACTCGGCAAGCTTTTTCTAAATATATATTTAATCAATTATTATCACACGGTTAATTAAGTCGTTTTCCGTTAGTAATACATTGCAGCAGAAAACACGCTATTGTGTAAATTTCACTTTTTAAAATTTTCTTCTCTTATCCTATTTGAAGGAAATAGAACAGTGTTGAACTGCTATTTATCGGCAGTAGGTGGCCAATTATCGATGTAGTAGCCATAGCATCCTCATTAGTTCGAGTTAGGTTAATCGTATGTTATGCCCATCCTCTGAAACGTTGAAATAGAAATTGCAATGGAAAAGTCCCAACAGGGTTACTACTTTACGACTGTGCTCGTACTTTATTTGTAATCCTAAATTACCCCCCTTGTAAATTGTTATTCGTGAACGTAACAATAGAGGCAACACAGATACGGAGGCTTACACGAGGAGGGGCGCCTTAGCAGCTAACTTGTAGTAATGCTCCGCGTACGATTTCTGCTCGGTTTTAGTATCATTGTGTTTTCGCTGTACGCGCTATGCTTACGCCTACGATATGTGCGGCATCATGCGCTGTACCGAGAGCCAGAAAGGTAGAGAAAAGGGCGCTTACCCTCGGCGACGTTGACTTCTTCCGGGTCTAGTTCAACAAGAGAGTAAGTCAGGGGCACTCTGGTGGTCATCCTGAGCGTCTCGGTGATCATGAGCTTCGCCACATCGTTGCCTTTCTCCACCGCAACGACTGCAAGTGAGGCAGAAAAAGCTTCGCTATGAAATTATAGCTGTGCTTTCTTCTGCATCTTGTGACCACAGAACTTTGCTTTAGTGTAGGCCCCACAGATAACTACATGTATACCCTACATTTCCGCCATTTCTTCCTCCACGCACCCGCACACTCAAAGCCAGTGTTTCTACCTGTGGCGTTTTACATGCTGCTGAGTAGCATTGCCGTGTCTGAAGGCGTGTCAAGGCAAATTTTGCAGCTTATAATTCGTATTCGTTTGATGCTCTGTTTGTAGATTTCCAAAGGCTTGCGCAGCATATTGCGCCTTTGCCTGATTAAGTCGCTTTCATGTGCCTTAGCTGGACTGACGCAGCCTTGGTACATGTGGAGAGGCCTAGAGCACTGAGGAGAAAAGTAGGATGGAGGTGCAACAATAGTCAGCCGCTAGCTACAAGCATGTCGTGTCCTAGGTACTTTCCTTTTTAGTGCTCTTCCTTCTGAGCGAAATAACGAAGAGAGAGAGAGAGATAAAAGGAAAGCAGGGATGTTAACTAGTCAAGAGCCCGGTTGGCTACCCTGCGCTGGGGGAAGAGAGTAGGGGATAGAAAGGATGGAGAGAAAGAGAGAGATGGGGTATAGAAACGCCCACGCCTACAGTGTCAAAGGCGCTCGCACAAGCCAGACGTTCTCAGAAAGCACACAAATGCCTTTAGTGCCTTCTGAGCTGATGATCGGTGGGTACGGTGTTCTAATACTGTCTGTTCACTCAGCAGACGGTCACCTAGTTTCTTGAATGCATTGGTCATAGATTGTGTTTGTGCTTCAAACTGCGGACAGTGGAACAATAGATGGTCAGTACTCTTCTCGCAGCCGCAGACATCACATGCAGGACTGTCAGCCATTCCAATGTGTGCTGGGTAAACTTTCGTGAAGGCAACTCCCGACCACGACCGACACAGAAGAGACGCTTGGCGTCGGTGTAGTCCGGCCGTAGGTATGAGTTACAGCGAAGGGTTGAGTCTGTGCAGTCTGGTGCACCTTGTATGGGCGGTGTTAAACTCAGCTAACGAGAGTGTGCGTGCTAGAACGCAAAACTGTCCCGCAGCATCGATCCTTGAGAGAGGAATGGGGACGCAGCGGTTTTCGTTTTTTTGGTGTCCGAGCTGCCTTATCTGCGTCATCATTTCCAATGATACTACAATGGCCTGGTATCCACTGAAAAGTGATATCAAGGCCTTTTTCTCTCAAGTGATCGATGGGTTCCATAATTTGGCATGTCAGTTGATCGTGAGAAAAAGAAATGACTGTAGATAATGTCAGGCCGGCCTTGAATCGCAGAAGACTGCCCATTTTCAGGACTCTGTGTTGACCACATCAAGCGCATCGCGGAGAGCCGCGAGCTCTGCAGCTGTAGGCGTAGTGATATGGGAAGTCAAACAGTTGGGTTAATAAAGGGTAAATTAGACATTCAGCAGTTCGCAGCAATTGCTGCAAAGGAAACCCATACGGATTTCCGCATAACTGTCGGGTTTTCGCAGAACTATTAGATCAAACTCTTTCCTTTGCTTCGTGTTGTCTACAAAGTCGACTTCACCCTGCCATCTGCTAGCCGCCTCTTTAGCTCAGATGGTAGAGCGGCTGCCCCAGAAAGGTGGTGGTCTTGGGTTCGAGTCCCGGACCCCGACGAATTTTTCTTCAACTGTGAGGCTTTTCTTTCGTGGAACCTGTGCGGGTTTCCTTTGTAGCAATTGCTACGAATGGGTGGATGTCTGATTTTCCCTTTATTAATTACTTCTCTCCACCTTGCGGGTTTCCGCAAAAGTATTACGTCAAACAGTTGGGCTATTCTCCAAGGTGGTATAACTACAGTGCTACCGGAACTGCTTGATATAGTTGAGCCATCAATATAGACGTTTATGCAGTCACTGTATTTCTCGTACACGAGGGGCAAAGTAAGTTGCTTGAGTACTGATGACGGCAAGTCCGTCTTTTTCTGAAGTCCTGGGATTGTGAGGTTTACTTGGGTACGGCTCACACACCATGGAGAAATCGAAAGTCTTACAGTCTTAAAGGATCAGTCTTGATCCTGAAGGTACGTGCACGAAGACAGTTGTACTGAATGTCTTGTCGGGTCTTTCTACAGGGATACTTGCGAGGTGGTGGGTGGGGGTCCTGGCGAAGTGTCTTATGTGCACACGCATTGTTTCAATGGTAATGCGCGTTCTGATAGTGTAATCTTGAGCGATTGCAATAACTTCTGCCGTTGACGCGCTCCGCAGTAGACCAAGGCGTATCCTGAGGGCTAAGCCTATACCGGTAGGCTATTCCGCAGGAATCCAATAAAGAGGACGCTGCAAAGTTGTAGCATAGTTTGTATTGACGCTCCCCAGGTTTTTCGTGCTAGGAATCTAAACGTATGGCAAATTCCCGTCAGTCGTTTCTTCAGATAATTCACACGAGGGGTCTAGGAGAGATTTCTGTCAATAACAACCCCCAAAAATCTGTGACTTGTGCTGTACGAGATCAGCTGTCCGTCGACGGATATCACTTATGAAGACGTTGGTTTCCTGGTAAATGCCACCACTGCACACTTTTCCCATGATATTTGAAGTCCTGGTTCCAGAAGGTACGATGATGTTAAACGCCTGCCTCCTGAAGATGCGCGCGAAGCTGAAGTCGTGTCACACCCGACGTCCAAACACAAATGTCGTCGGCATAGATAGAGAGCCGCACGGTGCATGGAAGGATGTCAGCGAGTCCAATGGGTGTTAAAGAGCGTTGAGCTCAGTACTCCATCCTGAGTGACTCCATGGTTACTGTAGTGCTGAGAGGTTGCGCCATCCTTGGTAAGTAAGAAAAATGAATGATCTTCTATGTAGGTAGCTACTAATCCAGAAATAGGTCTTGCCGACAAGTGCTACTGCCTCTAAGGTGCTGAAGATAGCTTTGTGCGGTACGTTATCACACGCTCCCTTAACATCCAGAAATAGGGCAGCAGATAATCTTTTGCAGAATTTCTGGTGCTCAACGTATTTCACCAAGTCGATAACGTTGTAATGGAAGAATGGCCATGCCTAAAACCTTTTATTGTGTCTGGGTATACCTCGTAATGTTCGAGGTACCATTCTCACCGCGCGAGAACCATTCTCTTCATTAGTTTTCCGAAGCAGATGGCCAGCGCAGTAGGTCGGTACAATGCAATATCTACAGGTGACTTGCCAGGCTTGAGCAGTGGAATTAGGTGACTGGTCTTTCATTCCTGTGGAACGGTGCCGGTCTGCCAGGAGATGTTGAACAAGCTAAGAAGCGCTTTCCGAGCCTCTTCGCCAAGATTACATAGGGCACGATAGGTTATACCGTCGGGTCCCACTGGTGATGAACGCTTCCACAAGGCAAGTGCAGCTTCAAGTTCGTCCATAGTGAAAGGACAGTGCATGCAGGGGTCGCGTGAAATCGGTGAGTGATCGAGCGTCGATGTTCCTGCGGTACTAATTTCGCCAGCAATCCTCCTGCAGAAATCGTCAGGGATGTTAATCTCTGTGCCTTGTTGGTGAAGGAGCAAAGACTTGAAAGGGTGGCGTTGCTTAGGGGTTCCACGGAGACTACGAACAATTCCCCATATGTGAGACAAAGGTTTTCTTGGATCCAAAGACTCGCAGAACGACAACCATCTTTGCGATGAGAGTTTGTCCATGCGACGCTGAATTTTCTTTTGAGTTCGTCTGGTCAACCTTAAGTGATGTGCCGACTTCTTGCGCCTATATCGTCGCCCTGCACGGCGACGTATTTTCACGAAGCTTCTCTAATTCAATGTCGTATTCAGTGCATGCAGATGTTCTTGAAAGCGAATGCGTGGCATCCTCTAGGGCACCCTTTATAAGGTGCTCCAGGCTAGAGGATAAGCCCTCATGACAGCTGTCTTCCACAATTGATTTGAACACCGGCCATTCGACACTATGGGTGACGGCGGGTAACTTGGAGACCGTCAGCCCTTCAATCCTAGGAGAAGTGGCGAGGTAGCCACTTCCCCGCGTTTCAATATCTGAAAAAAAATCTAAGCTGTTTGGTGAAGGAGCGGGAAACAAAGGTGAGGTCCAGGCAACTACTGTTGACAGTTCCTCGCAGAAAGGTGGGGCTTCCATCATTTACCAAACACAGCTCTTGTTCGGAGGTAAATGACACTAATCTTTTGCCCCTCGAGTTTATCTTAGAGCTTCCCCAGAGATAATGGTGCGCATTAAGGTATCCAGTCATCACCAAAGGATGCGCATTCAATGTCGTGATTCGCCGTAGCCGCTCGCAGTCCAGCCGACTACTGTGAAAGTGAGCTTGCCTTTCTTACTGTTCGACACACGTGCTGGTTTTCATAGTCAGGTGGCACTGGATGATGAACATGCGTAAGATCACATCGTATCAAAACGATAGCTTGCTGCATTCTCTATGTGTGGCGAACATGAAGCACGCATAACCAGACAGTCTAATGTGAAATTATAATGGCTCGAAGATAATTATAATGGGGAAATGATTCATGAGCACAAACTGTCGAAAGTCCGACATACGTGACTTAAGTCCTTTGGCGTTGCACTGAAACATCAACGCCGTTCCGTACCTCGCCCCGAAACGACGGCTTCTGGCAAGCCATGATTTCAACCAAGGGCTGCAAGCACTGGATTCAGTGTCCAGCACCTGTAGCAGGCATTGCTCAGACAAAGTTTTCATGCTGTCCAGTATAACGCGAATGGCATTCATGAGAGACCGCAGAATGTTGATGACCTGGTGATCATCGGCCAACGTCGCTTCAACAGTTTCCGCAGCCATGGTGGTCGGTGCGTTTTTATGCAACTCATTAGCGCATTGTGCCCTTGGTAGCGCAGGCCATTCTTCAGGACGGGCGAGTCTTTTGACTTTGTTTTCCTTGTATCTGTCTGGGTGGCGCTGTGCGTTGATGCGACAAACCCTCTGACGGAAGATGGCGTGTCACTATCTAGAGGTGCGGTTTTTCGTGAACGTCTTCGGCTTTGACGAAGACGTTCAGCAGCCTCTCGATGTGTTGAATTGTCCCGCACCAGTTGTTTGAGGATCGCTAATTCCCTTCGCATCCGCGGGCGATCCTTTGATGTAGCCTTGTAAGCGCCACTGCAGTTAGGGCACTTTGTACCATCAGTGCGACAGACATCTTCTGAATGGGGCTCAGAGAGCCGTGAGCACACGACGTTGTTCACACAGGCACCCTTTACGCGGCCAATCTTGCAACACTTGAAGCACTGGAGGCGCTTCGCTACGAATGGTCGCACTGGATGGCGGACGTGTCCTACCTTCACGTGGGAAGGAAAGCTGTCTCCTTCAAACCAAAGAATCACACAGCGTATGTTTCCAAGTCTGGAAATCTTCGTAATGAAAGTACCTTCTGTCGTTGGTTTGACTAGTATTGGCAAGTCGTCATCATGGATGGAAACGCCAACGTCATAAATGACGCCCGCAGTACCATCACCGCCTGTAGGTATCATTGATCCTACCTTTACATTGTCGATCTCAGTTATATTACGTAGACCGTGTATAGCAGTATGGTGTAGCACATACACTGCGAGGACCTCTCTCCATGAGTTTATTCTCACGTCTTTAATCCCTGTTTGGGGCAATTTTCTTGAGCGACAAAGAGAGGACTTGCCTGTTTAAAAGCCGCAAGGTGGTCGCCGGGTCAACGGGCACGAAGAGCGCAGAGTGTGGCCAGTGCTGTAGTGCACTCTTCATGTTAGAAATACTTGCTGACGATAACGTTTGCAGTAATCTTCTTTTTGCTGTTCAGCTCTTCAGGAGTTTGAAGTCATCGTCCGAGGAGTCGTAGCTATCCGAGCATAGCTCAGTGGCCACGCTGTTTGCAGCACTTCATGCGCTTCCATGCTTTCTGGAGGTTATCCGACCTGACGGCTGCGTAGCAGGAAGATCTTCTTGGATTTCTTCATCCTTTGCCGCAAGGAAGGAGCGGTAGCTCCCAGAATTGCAGGGAAACGAAGGGAAAAGGTAGAGACAAATGTCCAAGCGTGCTATCGAAGACAGCAAGATAATGAAGATCAATTACAGCCATTTCATCACAATTACAGCGCACATATGCCGCTGTTTGACGAGCTGCTGCTGCTGATGATGATGATGAAAAACTTTATTTATCCCTCTTTAAAGGGAAGGGGGCAATGGAATAGAGGGTGGGCGGAGGAACAACTGGAAGTAGGCCTCCTTTATCCTCTCAGTCCACTTCAGGCTGGCCTCCTGAAGATGAGGCCTGGAGCTGCGCAAGGCAGCCTCCCACTGCTCCTCACTAGATAATAATTGCCTGAGAAAAGGGGGAAGGGGGTGCTTAGGGCACCCCCACATGATGTGGTTTAAGTCTGCTTTGGGAGATACACAGAATTTACAAAATGGAGAAAGGTAAATGGCGGGATGAATGCGGTGGAGGAGGCAAGGAGACGGAAAGGTGCGAGTCTGCAGCTGTCGCCACAGAACTTCACACCTACGCGGGGATTTGCCCATGAGTGGCGGAAAGGTTAAGCGGTTTAATCGGTAGTGTGTGCAGATGTCGTGGTAAGTAATAAGTCGATCCCGTGCTGTAAACGGCACCTCCTCCGTGGCGAGGTCCGACACATCTGATGCCTGAGCCCGGACAGTAAATCCTCGGGCACTGGCATGAGCCGCCACGTTTCCGGCAAGGCCCGCATGCGCGGGAGCCCAGATTAATTCCACAGTTTGATGGAAAGGATGGACCAAGAGGAAAGAAAGGGCTGGCTTAGTGACCCTAACCGCTCCGAAGTTATGTATGGCTACTTTGGAGTCACTAAGGATAACTGATGAATTTGGGATTGTGAGGGCCAGGGCTATGGCCGCTTCCTCCGCCTCCTCCGAGGAAGAGCCAGGAATGAAGGCGGCCGCAGCGACCTGGCCGTGAGAGTTAATGACTGATATTGCGTAATGATTTCTGTTCCCATATTCTGCGGCATCAACATAGAGCACGTCTTGTGAGGTGGAGAATTGTGTTTGGAGAGCCTTTGCTCGCTGCCTCCTGCGCTTTTTGTGGTGCACAGGGTACATGTTTTTAGGAAGTGGGGGTGATGCAGAGGTTCTCGTGTATGTGATGTGGAATGGTGTATTTAGTCTTGATGATAGGTGCCGGAGTAATAGAAAGAGATTGTAGAATGTGTCGACCTGTTGCGGTGTTAGAAAGTCTGCTATATAGGGATGCGAGGTGGGCTTCTATGAGTTCAGTAAATGTGTTGAAAGTTCCAGTAAGCATTAGCCTTTCATTGGAGTTACGTATGGGGACCCCCAGAGCGAATTTATATATTTTGCGTAATAGAGTATCGACCTTATCTGATTCTGATTTAAGGAAATGTAGATATGGTGTTGCGAATGTAATCTTACTGATAACGAAGGCCTGGATCAAGCGGAGAAGTTCGGCCTCCTTTAGTCCACCATGTTTATTGGAGACTCGCCCTAGAAGGCTCAGGGTGTGATCGACTGTGGTTTGGAGTGTATGTAGGGTATATGTGTTGAGCCGGTTGCTTTGAATGTGTAAACCGAGCACCCGGAGCCTGTCCACTCTAGTAACGGGGATGTGGTTTAGGATGACCTGTATACTATACATGTGTTTTCCGGCCCCCCGGTGGCATGGCAGAAGTAGCAGCTCGGATTTTTGAGGGGAGCATGTGAGATTCATAGCCCCCGCATGAGCCACGACGGCGTCTGTTGCGGCCTGTAGAGTGTCTTGAATCTCTCCATCGGAGCCGCCAGTCGTCCAAAGAGTGATGTCATCGGCGTAGAGTTAAAACTTGAGATCGGGAATAGAGCGTAATACTTGCGCCATCGGCATCATAGAAAGATTAAAAAGAAAAAGGGACAGCACTGAGCCTTGGGGCCTGCCGTAGCTACCTAAAGCGTACGAGAGGCATTGCTCTGTGCCTATGTGTATCGTTGCAGTACGGTTGGATAAGAAGGTACATATGTAGTCATATGCCTTTCCGCCAACCCGAATGAGATTAAGCTCTCGGAGGATGGCGGAATGTGAAACGTTATTGAAGGCGCCGTGAAGGTCTAGACTGAGAATTGCTCGCGTATCTAAACTGCTATTGGGTGTAATGATGTCATGCTTCATTCGAAGCATGTTATCTTGGCATGAGAGAGATTTTCGAAAACCTACCATTTCTGATGGATAAAGATTGTTGTCTTCCATGTATTTACTGAGTCGGTTGAGGATGACGTGTTCGAGTGTTTTACCTAGACAAGAGGTTAGTGATATAGGCCTTAGATTAGAAGTGTTGAGTGGTTTGTTTGGCTTTGGGATAAAAATTACCCTGGCATCTTTCCACGAACTAGGGAGGGTGCCAGTGTCAAAGGAATGATTGAAGTACGCCGTGATGGCTGTGACAGAGTTGTCGTCTAGATTGCGGAGTATTTTATTGTTAATAAGGTCAGGGCCTGGTGCTGACATTGTGCGCAGGATGGCGGGGGCATGGCGAACCTCTGCTTCCGTGATAGCGGCGCTAAGTAGCTCGTTGGGTTCGCCAGTATATTTTGGCATGTCATACTTCTGAGCGGGAGGCAGATGTTTATGGCGGAGGTCGTCGAAGAATCCGTTGAGATTGTTTTTGTGTGCATGTAGCAGTTTGTTTATGCTATGGTTGTGGTGTGTGCGCCATGTGGTAGGGTCTAATAAGTGTAATAAGAGTTGCCATGTGCGCTTGTTACCGAGATTGTCATGCATGCTTTCACATACCTGGCCCCACTGCTGGCAGGCTAGTTGTGTGGCGTACTCCTGGATCTGGAGGTCTAATTTGGGAATTCTGAGTCTTAGTTTTCGGTTGAACCGTTGCCTCTTCCACCGTTTGAGAAGAGACTGTTTGGCTTCCCACATGTGTAGAAGCTTGGAATCAACCGTAGTGAGAGCGGTTTCGGGGGGCAGAGTAGTAGCGTGCGTCTGGGCGTCTGAGTGTAGTTGCTGAACCCATTCTGAAATATCTTGAATGTTTGTGGGAGCTCATATCTGGCAGGCCTCTCGAAAATTGTCCCAATTGGTAAGGCTGAAGCGTTTGGGTGCAAAGGGTTTGTGTTTGAATTGTAGTGTGATGGTAATGATGTAATGGTCGCTACCGAGGTTAAGTTGTGAGTTGTGCCATGGGACGTGTTGGATTCTGTGTGTAAGCGTAAGATCGGGGGAGGTGTCCTTAGCTACGCTGTTGCCTAGCCTGGTTGGTGCAACGATGTCGTTATGTAACGTGAGTCTGTGGTCTTGTATGTGGATCCATAGGGCTCTGCTCTTAGGTGTAGAAACGGACTGACCCCACAAATGGTTGGGTGCGTTGACATCTCCAAGGATTAGGAGGGGGTGGTGGGTGGCAGTGGCAATAGCTTGAGCGAAAAGGTAGTCAAAGCGGTAATGTTTGTCTTGTGGACGACTATAGATATTGAGAATGTAGAGACCAGATGCATTTTTTGCGAGGAATAATTTCTAGAATATTGTGCTCTATATCGACGCTGTCAAATTGGGAGTGATTGGCAGTGAGGTGCTTTTGCATAAGAATTGCCGTATCGGGCAGGGAGATTTTATTGGTCTGATAGACATTATAACCTCGGAAGCTGATCAGTCCGTGAGTTTCCTGAAGCGCAATGACAGCTGGGAGATTAGAAGAGGAGGCTAGAAACTGCTGGAGGTGTGCATTCTTTTTTCGAAACCCCCTACAGTTCCACTGCCACACTTCAAACTCGGAGCGTGTCGGGTTATTGGCCAATGTTAAGCGGAGTTGGTGGGGAGACGGATCGAGAAGGTGCAACCATGTTAGGTTAATTCGCGGTGACTCCAGCTATCCAACTTGTAGTTTGTTGGATGTGTGCTTGTACGAATTCAATAAATTTGTCGAGCTTTTCATTCCTGGCTGTGTAATCTGTATTGATCCTTTCAATTGCAGTGAGTATATTATGGAATTTAGTCTCTAAAGCGGTTAGCCTGTCCTTATAATTTAAGATTGTCTCGTCCAGGGTGTCCTCTGATCGCGGAGTGCTCGGACTTTTACGTTTGTTGGGGGGAGGGGCTAGTGTCCATGGAGCGGTGTGAAGAGGTTTCAGGTAGGGCTGATGGATGATGAGTCGAAAGGGTCGTGTTAGAGAGAGGGGCTTCAGAGGTTGAAGTAGAGGGGTGACGAGATTGGAGTTCTAGATTAAGTTCTTGAATTTCGGCTTTTAGAATTGTATTTTTTTCAAGGAGGGATTCATTTGAATATAATGAATTATTTTCCTTCCAATTTATCCAGCGGCAGACAGAATATTTCTGATGAGTTTAATAATCACTTCTCTCGTGTAATGAGAAACGCAAACCTGCAGGTAGATTCTTGTACTTTGCGTCACAGCATTAGTGAATCGGCATATCTGCCTTCAATTTCTCAGGAAGAGCTGAGATCGATTATATTCAATTTCAAATGTAATAAATCTCCTGGAATTGACGGCACTTCCATTAATGAGTTGCGCAGAATATATGAATACATCCAAGAAGTTTTGCTAACACTACTTAATCGCATAATTTCAAGTGGTGAAATTCCTGTAAAACTGAAAACAGCGAAGGTTATACCTCTTTATAAAAGCGGTGCACGTAATAAAATTGAAAACTATCGCCCCATTCCAATTCTGCCTTCTATCGCTCAAATACTTGAAAAACACTTATTGTTAACAATGACAAGCTTTCTGGACGCCCACAGCATTTTGTCGCCTAGTCAGTATGGTTTCCGACCCGGCAAAAGCACTCAAACCCTTCTGGAAGATTTATCCGATCAGTTGAATATAGCTTTCGATAATAACAAAGTTGCTTGTGCGCTCCTTCTTGATTGTAGCAAGGCTTTTGACAGTGTTCATCATGGTCTGCTGTTAAATAAGCTTTTCTTGTTAGGATTTCGGGGTGCTTTCTGGTCGTTGTTAGCAAATTTCCTTCGGGGTAGGCGTCAGGTCGTCTCAGTTGGGGAAGTTCATAGTGCATTCTCTATTATTAATGCTGGAGTTCCGCAGGGATCTATACTCAGCCATTATTATTTAATATTTTTGTAAATGACCTCTCTAGCGTGATACCCGTTTCTCTTTATCAATACGCCGATGATACGATGATCCTAACTACCGCCCACAGCTACTATGATGCGATTGCTTCTTTACAGTCTGCTGCCACAAAAGCTATGGATTGGTTTCAAAACAACCTAATTACTATAAATGTATCTAAGACGCAATTAATCTGCTTCCATAATCCTTTAAGGAGGGTAGCCCTTGACTATCCTCTTGTTTTGCATTCTTCAGATTGTTCAGCTTGTTCCTGTATACCTTTAAAGTACCCACCTGTTGTAAAATATCTTGGTTTATATCTTGATAGCGACCTTTCTTGGAACAGTCACCTTGCTTACGTTTGTAAAAAGCTTCGCGCCGTATCCTGTTTACTGTACAATATAAGATACTACATGCCCTTATCAGTAAGGAAAACTATAACACATGCTTTAGGCTACAGTCTACTCCGGTATGGAATAACAATTTACGGGCACTGTGCTGTCCGCTGGCACAACAGAATAAATGCGATACTGCACTCCCTCTTAAAAAACATATCTTATGATCTGAACCTGAATGCTGACACAGACCGTTTCAAAGTACTTTCGATGCCGAATTTCAATGATCTTTTAATGCAAACGGTTGTTTTGAAACACTTCTGGTGCAGTCAATTCCTAGTTCCATACACAGCTTCCCGATGCTTAAGGCCCAGGGACCCCTTTTGGAGGCCACGCTGTTCCACAAGGTACGGCACTAGAGCTCGGGCCCATTATGTGCCCACCTACTTCAATAAATTACCGCACAGCACATTTTGTGCAAAAACGAAATATAAGTTAAAGAGACTACTAAGGTGTGTCTGTTCGTAAAGACGTACTTGTTCCATTTATTTACCGTTACTGCTTGTGTTTTATGCATGTGGTTGTGCCATTCCTTTGCACCATGACGGTCAGTCTGGTATATGGTTATGCATCATCTCACGGTAATTTTTGTTCACACGCATTGCTGTACTTCTGTGTTTCATTATGCTCAATGAAATTTCTTTTCATAGACACTATAAATTCTAATTACCTTTTTTGGTGTTCTATACTTGAGTTCGCTGCTTATAACTGGCATATAACGTACCGTGTATGGTTTTGCTGCCTGCCAGGCACTGCCGCTCAAGCCTTCAAAGGCTTTGGCAGGCCTGTATGAATGTACTGATTTGATTATTGGCAAGTATTATTATTATTATTATTATTAGCAGTCTGGTTTGAGGAGCAGCTGGAAGAGGCTACCTTAGCCCAGCTTACCTGGGTTGGGTTGCGCGAAGCTCGCTGATGGCTGACCGACGCTTCTGGTCCTTCCTCTTGAGGCTAGTGGGTCGTTCGTAACAGAGCGCCTACGTTCGCCACGTTGGTCGCCTAAAATTTACGTCAGAGCTTTTAAATTACTCGTGTGCCAGCGTTGAACTTGGGCACACCTAATTGGAAGGGACCCTGAAAACATATATTGCTGCCTTTTGGCTGTGAAGCGTATGATTCCATTGGAATTTATTCTTTCTCAGCACAAGGCCGCAGGACAGCAAGTGGCAAACATTCCAAGTGTGACTGAAACTTCGACCATCAGGAGGAACCCCTTATCTAGGTGGCAATCGCTGTCGTCAAACTAGCAATGCCAGGTCAGTTTTTCTCAAAACACAAGTCAAAGCACAATATAATGCCAGTTTAGCAGAACGCGTTGTTGGGCAAGTTGGTTCACTGTATTTGGAAAGATTGGATGCGCTTTGTAGACGATTACAAGGAATTATACATTGCGCCTGTCCCGTGTTATTCCTTGTGATCGTCTATAAAGCGCATCTAATTTTTCCAAATAGAATGCCAGTAGTCGGTCGCCATGGCAACAGTCGACATTGAACGCTCAAGCAACATTCGCTTTTCAATTTACTATTGTTTCTGTATAAAAATTCGCCACAAAGTGCTCCAAGGTTAATGTAATTCCAGAAATGACGTACTGATTTAATCCGCGCCACAGGGCATTCTTTTATCAGGCTGCTAACTGTCATTTTACCTTAAGGTGGTCCGCTATCTAGGTGGCACTCAACATCGTAAGCTTAAGGCATCAAGGCAATGAAATCCTGGGGCCCTATAACGTAAAACTATTCCAATATGTTTTTATACCAATATACTAACGTCAAATTTGCGTAACCACCGACGCAAGCATCGGGCCACAGGGTTGACAACCCACAGGGTTGTCTCAACAGACCAATCAAACGCTCTCCTCGTTCATAGGAGGTCACTTTTGTTTGCTTGAAAAACGAATAACATTGCCTACATTGAGCGGCTTGTCTTATCTAATTGGCTCACACGAGGCGAGGAGCACACTCAAGTGGAGAGGGATTCGATAGGGCCGAGCCACTGCACTGAAAGTCGATAACAGAATTAAGAGGGTGGTGCGGGCGTCTGTGATTGGCCCGCTTTTCCTTACTTAGCTTGCGGTGGCTGGTCGAAAATCGCGGTGGCATGCAACGGAACCTTAAGAACGACGCTAAAACGGATCCTCAGCAAAGAAGAGTTAGCAGAATGAGGTCGTAAACGTGCCGAAAGTGCACTAAAACGTTACACGGCCACGCAAGAAGCTTTATTATACTCAAACAAACCCATGCTCTCCGGCAGGTGCGAGTAGCCAGCGCCTGAGCGATCGGCGGCAGCCATCTTTTATTCCTTTTGGAATGGGGCAGCCTGCGGCTATTCAGAAGAAAATTCAGTTTTTATCGGCATATTAAAGCATCTATAATGCGTACACGTCACTTTGACGTCGTGAGTTCTTGC